>NC_138381.1:5347563-5394479 GCF_054177405.1 Leptonychotes weddellii | reverse complement strand
GATGGACTCTGAAAAACAGGCTGGGGGTTCTAGAGGGGAGGGGGGTGGGAGGATGGGTTGGCCTGGTGGTGGGTATTGAGGAGGGCACATTCTGCATGGAGCACTGGGTGTTATGCACAAACAATGAATCATGGAACACTTCATCTAAAACTAATGATGTAATGTATGGGGATTAACATAAGAATAAAAAAATAAATAAATATAAAAAAAAAGATTTTATTTAGTCATTTGACAGAGAGAGACACAGCGAGAGAGGGAACACAAGCAGGGGAGTGGGAGAGAGAGAAGCAGGCTTCCCGCGGAGCAGGGAGCCTGATGTGGGGCTCGATCCCGGAACCCTGGGATCATGACCTGAGCCGAAGGCAGATGCTTAACGACTGAGCCAACCAGGCACCCCCATTCATCAAAACAATTCTTAAAGTCTAAAGATCCAGAGAACTGAGAGTTTGTCATTCTCTCCTCAATTTTAACAACCCTCTATGTGTTCCCCCTATTCAGACCATAGAGTTAATCAATGCAAAAGGTGGTTTCCTGGAATAGACTCATTAGGTAAATCCCACATGGATCTCAGGCTGCCAGTTAGGAATAAAAAGACTTAGGCTTGTGTACAGCTACTGCACTCCCAAATCTATACAAGCCAAAGGATGTGTTTTATCTGCTGTGACAATAGCAGCACCTAAGGTTCTGTGTCAACTGGTTTGGTAATTAGTATTCCAGAGCATCTGCAGCTTACTTTTCCACTGGCCACCACCCTCCGCCCCAAGTTCTCCACCTACAGCATGTTTCAAGAAATCATTAAAGTCCACAACATTGGGGCTGCAGAGACCTGGCATTTCTTTCTTTCTTTTTTAAAGAGATAATATTTCCCCCTTTCAGATTTTGTTAGTATTGACTAAAATATGGTCTTAGGAAATGAAATCTGCTTTGCAGGTACATTAGATCTATTTGTTTCTTCCTGATGTAGTTCACGTGGTAGACTGTGTGGGGCATTCAGCAGACAGCACAGAACTGACAATTAGAAAGAATGAGGAGGTATTCTCTAATCTGGTGAGAGACCTTCAGGAAGTAATTTGAATTTTCTGGCTTCTGATTTCTCATCTGTAAAACCAGGAGTTTGCACTAGGTGACTCCCGGATTACCTTATGCTATGTAGATAATCTGATAGAGTTGCCTTTCATTAGAAGGCAAAGAGTTGCTCCCCCTTTGCTTCCAGTTACTGTCATTCACAAAGAAGACAGAGAAGAGACTGAGATTTTGGCAAAGACTAAAACACAAAAGAAATGTAAAAAGGTTAATTTATGTCTAGAGAACACCGAGTACCACCTTGGTGGGAACTAATTAGAGCCACTCAGGCAGGCTTAGCCATTAGATCACCGCAATTATTTATAAATGTATATAAATAATTAAATATCCCCAATAAGGGACAAAAAAGCATAGTATATATGAAAATGCATTATGTATAACATTTATGTATACAAGATATTGGTAACAGTCCGTGTGGTCACCCTAAAGAGGTGGCCCGGAGGACAGGATTCCTATATATGAAATATTTGTAATAGTAATATGTGTCACCCTGATGATCACGGTGCCAGGACCGCAGCATTTTCATTGTTTTGGTGGCAGGAAAGCCGCGACGGGGTAGAAATGAAAAGGATAATAAATGATCAATAGGAGGGCACTATGCTTAGTAATGTAAATTAATTAAAAGTGATCCCTGCCCTTTTTACTCATGCTAAAGAAAGAAGTAAGCTTTATATCTATTACAGTTTCATTTGTTCCATAAATAAGTCACCAAAAAATAAAATAAATGCTGTTAATAAATTAAGGAGTTGGGGGTGCCTGGGTGGCTCAGTCAGTTAGGCGTTCTCTTGATTTCACTCAGGTCATGATCTCAGGGTTGTGAGATTGAGCCAGGACCTTGAACTCCACACTCAATGGGGAGTCTGCTTGTCCCTTTCTCTCAGCTCCTCTCCCCGCTTGAGCTCTCTCTCTCTCTCTCTCTCAAATAAAGAAATAAAATCTTAAAAAAATAATTTAAGGAGTTGAAGAAAATAGAAGTTAATAAGGAAATAGGACTTCAGTATGCTAATTCTTATATTGAAGTTTTAGTATTTTGTCCCCTCTTGTCCCCTGAAATCTGCATTCTTTAAAACCACATATTTTCACTATCCCCCCCAAGACCCTAATCATCTTTATATAATGAATACTATAATTAGTATGATGAATATTGGCCAACAGTTTAGTTATTTAGGGAAGAATTTTCAATTTAAATTCACTCCGCTATTTCTCTGGAAAGATACTGCTTTAATCCTCAGGTTCCAAAGGAGATTAAAAACCTCGTAGCATCCACCTAATTCTTGGGAAAGTTTTATGACAGAAAAACAAATAGATCCAACCACTCCCTCTCACGTGGTAATGTAGTTCAGATGGGTTAATTGATAAAAAGTGTCTACTCATACATAATGCAAGATAATTATTCACAAACAGAGCAATTTTGGAAGAGACATGCAAGAAATCATGACTAGAATGCTTAATAAAATTTTGACTTAAGACTGGGGTAGAAGAAATTTGCTAATAAACTCTACGAACACTTATTAGACATAATCTGCATCAGACATTTTGCTGGATTCTATTGATAAACTATAAACAAGACCATCCCTCATCTCAAATATTCAAATACAATGGAGAAAAATAACCAATAAAACCTGTCATTGCAATGACATGCTTGATATGTGAATTCAAGTTTCTGAGAGCAGAATATAGCAGTGGCCAACACAGACTGATAAAGTCAGACATATTCTGGAATGCAAGAAAGACAGTGAACCTACTAAGGTATTGCCAAAGGTCAATCTGGAAGAAGAAGGCGGTAAGATGATCCTAAAGACCCCAGGTTAAAACAAAGTTATTGTAATGAACTGGGTCTCTGAAATGCCAACTTGGCACCAAAGAAATATTTAGGTCAGAATGTTCAAAACGAAGGTAAATTAATCTAGGATGTCCACTTAGAAAATGCATGTGTCTGAATGTCAGTAATGAAAATTAATGGGAAATAATATATGTGGTGACTGAGGAAGGAAGGGCTGGAGAACCTTCAAAGATACTTAGAGTCAAGAGGGATTCTTTTTGTTGAAATTTGATCAACTGTAGTCTGAAATGATTGAACCAAAAGAAGCATTCAAAAACCTTTGAAGTTTACAGGACAAGAGATGGGGGGTGGGGGTAGCATTAATGGCATATGGTTGCTTTGAAAATGGATCCAGAAAACTCTACCCAGCAAGGGACAGAAATTTAGGTAATTTCCATATTCAGAGGCCAAGAGCATCACTGAGATTCAGCTGGTTCAGACTAATTAAACTCAGGCTTTCCCAGGGTGGTTTTTCTTGCATCAACCTTCCAAGAATATGGTCTCATTCTCCCCACCGTGTTTTGCATTGGCTTGTGTGAATACTTGATGACTTTCTTCTCTGCTAATGATCATAAGCTTCTCAAAGTCAGAGAACCACTCTCTTTTTGTGCATCACTGTCTCTTCAGATCTGGCATGGCTCTCAGCAAAGTCTGAGTTGCAAGAGTGAGTGGTGAGTGAATATATTAATTTACAAGAAGGTAATCTGAGCAAGGCCGTCATGTTGAAAAGTGCACAACCTGGCCTCTACTTACTGTCTGGTCTCACCTCCCAGGCAGAGCTTCTGGAACAGACTGCCCCCTTTACAACCCCCGGCAGCCCTCCTCCTCCTTGGAAGGGCTTTGGCAAGCCTCTTCACCTGGAAAACTCCTTGTATTTTCCTTTGACTCCCAGCTTTGTTGCCAGGCAAACTGCATTTGAATCTGGCTGCTGCCAAAAAGTTTGTCATTGCGAGGTCACAGGAAGGCAATGTATTAAAAATAAATAAATAAATAAAAAGACCAATTTCAGGTTATGTAGGAGCATATCTTTTTAATTTTCTTAGGGAACTACTGCTTTCACAATACTCAATTTATTCTATATTATATAAATACTGATATTTATATTTCTATGTAGTTTGAATCTATGGTACTGTAATTATCTATTTACTTGTCTTCCTCATGAGAACATGAATGATCATATCTACATTTCTAGGTCTCAGGAGAAGTGTCTAGTACAGAGCCTGTAAATACATAAATGTCAATTTAATGTATGAGGGCATGACTGAAAGATTAAGTGGTCAAATAAATATTTTCTGAAATACAAAAATTAGACAGTTTTACATGAACACAATTGAATCATTTTATTGCTAAACTTTGTTATATATATATGAAATATACATGTATGAAATGTACATATATACACATACATATGTATACATATACATATATACATGTACATTATAACACTTTATATATTTGCCATAAATATGTTTGTTGTTGTTGCTGGTCAAAAGTCAAACTAACAAACACTCTTGATTTTTACCAAGAGACTGATAAGCAGTATAGGAAATTGTCATGAAGGTAGGCAAAATCCATATGTACAACATTTTCTTTTTGTTAATTAAAGTTTTGTATTTTGATTTAAGTTAAAATTCATTTCAGAAGCAATCTGTCAGATTATTCAAGTTGGAAGACAGTACAAACAGTCACTTTATTCTGAGATGCTTTAAAAGAATGTGGGCGGGAGAGAAGAGAGATTCTTCTTCAAGAACAAAATTGAAAAGTTGAGTTTCCTGTTGCCAGGAACTATTATTCTTACATAAGTTTCTCAATGTCTTTGTTATGAAGAAAGATAGAGGGAAGGGTGGAAGGGATGACAGTGACCTAGCAGATCTCTAAAGTTAAAAAGGAAAAACAAAACCACTCCTTTATTTATACCAAATCCTGTAGGTTGGGAGAATATATTGCCTGAGGGTAGCTATAGAAGCCAGCTGAACCCCAAGCCCTAGAGGTGGAGAACAAATCCCCAGCTTTCAGTATCAAAGTCAGTTGATGATAAGTAGCTTAGGTGTGTTCCTGTTAAAAATGCCAAGAGAAGGTAGATTTCAGGAAGCCAACAGGTAGTGGGCAAAGCAGTGAAGCTAAGTGTTTATCCCAGCATGAAGATGTTTCAGACAAAGGAGAAGAGGTGGGGAGGTGCTGCCTAAGTCTGGAGCTGTCCTAGGAAATTTTTTACATGTTATTATATAATTTGCATGAAAACTTTAGAAGGTAGATATTTTAGTTCAATTTTTTACATACCCTGACACTAAGATGCAGAGAGGGCAGGTAACTACAGATATGTTCATTGTAAAGCTCGAATTCAGTGTGTTTGATGCCAAAGTACTTTCTAATTTCTATGATTTTAATTAAACATTTTGAATAACAAACGCTGGTCCTTGAAAGTCATACTTAAAATGGAGGTTATTTTCTGAAACATACTTACTTTACAGGAGAAATTTTATAGAGAGATGAGGTGGATTGCATTACTGTCTCCAATGACTTGCTCCCTTTTCTTTGTAATACATTTTTTATTCTTCCCCACTGATTCCAGGTCTGGTCATGTCACAGGTTTGGCCAGTGGAATGTAGCAAACGTGTCATAAGCCAAGACAAAGCAGAAACTGCAGAAATATCACTTGAATGTCTTCCAACTCTCTTGTTTTTTCTACCCAATGAGAATCACATGTCCTCAATAAAAGCTTCTCCTCCAGGCCAGCTTCTGGAATGAGAAACATGGGGAGCAGAGCTGGAGGAGCCAACCCACTGCCTCTGACATGTAAGGAGAACGAGAAATAAATGTTTGTTTGCATGAGCCATTGAGTTCATGGGTCATATCTTAGTGCTGCCAAGATGACTATTATAGAAGAAAAATGCCCTGGTGCTGGAAGCTAAAAGACCCCTTGAAATGACGAAGAAAGAAAAAAAGAGAGAGCGAGAGGGAGGGAGGGAAGGAGGGAGAAAGAAAGAGGAAGAGGGAGGAAGGAAGGAAGGAAGGAAGGAAGGAAGGAAGGAAGGAAGGAAGGAAGGAAGGAAGGAAGGAAGGAAGGAAGAAAAATTATTATTTAAAAAATATTTTATCTAAGTCATTTATATATTCATTCACCAAATGTACATTGATAGCCTGCTATGTACCTGGAGCTATATTGAATACTGTATATGGAGAGGTAATTGAAACAAACAACACATAACTCCTGCTCCCCGTGGTGTTTTCCATCTAGAGGGATGATTGTTTCCTATATATAACTGTTGGCCCACTGGAGTAATGTTCATCTCAGTGGGGAGGTGGGTTGAGGAACACGAGTGAGCACCACCCAATAGGGATATAGGAGTGCAGGTACTGAGAATTGACTGCAGACTAGTGACAGATGGTGTTTCAGCCAAAACAAAGGTCAAACAACAAGGGAAAGTGGTTATTGTAGAAGCTTTAAATCCAGTAACCAAGACAGGAGTCACGCAAGAACACAAGAACAACTTTTTTTTTTTTTTCTGAGACAACTCTTTTATTCTTTAAGCTTATACATTAAAACTTTGCATGATGTTGTTGAATGTATGTGAAGGCAAACACCGCCAGGTAAGTCTCGTCTTGGACATTTGTGCAACTCATTGCCATTCATGATGTTTGCAAGAGTTTTCACATTTCAAGTGAGAAAGGCAGAAACCAGATACCTTTGTTGTCACTGTAAGCAGCATTCTGAATTGGGAATCGGCTCCAGATACATTCTGTGTAACACTGTGGGAAAGGTTCACTACACATTTACCATATCATAGACCTAGTTCTTCTTCATGCCATTTTGGACATATTATGCTCAGTAAATCATATTTTGAATTTTTGAGTATTCACTTGCATCTAACAAAATGTTGCCTATAATCTGTTTTAGCCAGAGATTGGCAGCATGGTATATAACTGTTTGGATCAGATTATTAAGAGTGAAATAATATATTTGTGTGTACAATGTTTTTAATAGTCATTCTATTCAATATTAAATTTGCAGCGGTATTATGGATAAAGATTCTTTTATCTCTCAGAGACATAGACAGAATAAGTAACATCTGTAATAGAGAGAAAGCTGTTAATCTTTATTTAGTGGGTATTGATAGATGGGGCTGAATCTCATAACGAACATTTAATAGCAGGTTTCATTTTCAAAGGGTGTCCTCTGCATTAATCTTTATGACAGCATCAGAGACAGTACCATCATTTTGTTTTAGGTTTGTATACCCTGCACCCAAGAAGCTGCTTTTCCCCCACCATATATAGTTTAATATGCTGCCCCTTGGCATGTAGTAAGACCTTATATTTATGATCTATGGTTTAAAAATCCGGGCTTTTAAAACCTACGCTTACCTGAACATGTTATTTTCATATGCTTGTGCTACATTACCTATCACAAAAAAAATATGTAATTTCTTATAAACTCAATGGGCTCAAACTTTGTATAGATTCAACAAATGGTAACCATTTTGATAATAAAAAGTGAAGTACATTTTCTAGAGTACAGACTTTTAAAAATATTGTCAGGGCGCCTGGGTGGTTCAGTCATTAAGCGTCTGCCTTCGGCTCAGGTCATGATCCCAGGGTCCTGGGATCGAGCCCCACGTCGGGCTCCCTGCTCAGCGGGAAGCCTGCTTCTCCCTCTCCCACTCCCCCCACTTGTGTTCCCTCTCTCGCTGTCTCTCTCTCTGTCAAAGAAATAAAAAAAATTAAAAAAAATATTGTCAATATATATACCAATATCATTATCAACACATTAAATCCTTAGTCTCATTTCTAGATATTGAGAATACTGTTCCTATTTTTGCTTGTACAATGTCAAAATCCTTTTGCCTGTGTGTGTGTGATCCCCTTCACATCAAAGCCAACACATGTCATTCCTGTTCTCCTAATGGCACTATTTGACCGGTAAAAGCAATTAGGGTAAACATTCACCTTATCATTTCCACAGGCTTATTTGCCCATGGTAATTATTTCTCTTGATGCCTTTTATCATTCCCTACCCCCCCACAGTCAAGTGGGGAGAATTAAGTGAACTTATTGCAGTATACAGAATTTTAAAAATTTCAAGTGTGTTCCACCCAATGGCCAAGAATCACTGCACATTTGCTGGCAATAATACGATTTGGATTAGGCCACAGGACAAATCTTCCGCCTGTACTGGTCTGGGTTCAGTCAGGAAAATATAATTTCTATAACATTATAAGAATGAGGAATTTAGTAAGGGAGCTGGGGATCCCACAGATGTGAGAGATGGCTAGTAAAAGTCTGGAAGGGCAGCCAATGAAGGATTGGAGAAGCCATCCCTGAGGACTGAGGACTGAAGCTCAGGGATTGGAAAGAAGCCAGAGCTCATGGAGATTGTTGGAGCCTCCACATCTGGACACCATGATGGAGAACTGGGAGGTCATAGATGTGGTCAAGAAGCTGATGCATCTGCCCACTGTGACCTCCCAAGAATGACTTCCACTCCATCTTCCCTTCCAAATCCTTTGTGAATTCCTCTCATTGACAAACTCCAAATCAGAGCCAGAGAGGGAAGGGATACTTTCAGACCTAGTTTGCAGTCCTAGTAGAGAGTGTTGGTGGTGCTTCATTAAAAACAGACAATCCAACATAATTCCTATAAAGCGAAACCAAATAAATAACTACCGATGTAGGGAAAAATGGTTTTTGTAGAGATGAGAATGCATACATATTATTGTTTTTTTTGTTTGTTTGTTTTGCTTTGCTTTGCTTTTACCTTCCAAATGGTTCTAAATTTTTTCTTTGGCACTGGTCATTGAAAATCACTGAGCATCAATCCCCTCAGAAAGCACGGGGCTACTCATACCCCCCGTAATGTGGTTCCCAGGGTTGAATTGGAAAATGTATATCAGATTAGCACATCCCTGGGGCTCAGTATATGAAGTCAGCACTTTGGTAGCAAATGAATGTGTCAGTAGGAAGCCTAGATGAGAGTGTGGGAGTCCCTCCGTTTATTTGCTCTGTGAACCAGATAAATTGGTTGACTTCTTTTAAGATTCAGTTTACCTACCTGTAAAATGAAGAACGTAATAATATCTTCCTTCAGAATGACAGTATACATTTAAACAAAACAATGTGTGTCCAAGAATCTTCTTTACAGTTAACCTTATCTTACTCGTAGCAACTTGTCATGTTCATGATGAATGCTTACTCTAAGACATGAGAAAACTAAGGGTCTATTGTTGGAAACCAGACTCTCCTAACAAATGTGTGTGTTGCTTGCCTTTTCTGTGACTGAGCTCCAGCTTCTGCCGTGTTCTAACCTGCCCAGGACCATCAGGTAAAGTGAGAGTGCTCCATCGAAAGCAACCGCATCGAGTCCGGTTCTAAAAGGGTTTTGTTGTGATTGCATTGCTGTTTTTTAATAAGCACAATTTCCAAAATGTTTTCTTGGATAGTCCTTAGATATATCCTCTCAGAACTTGACAAGAAGATTGAGCTGTCTATTTACAAAGTATTGCACCAAAAGTGTAATGGTATCTGAAAAAAATACAAGCATATCAATTCAATTATACTTGGTAAACCTTGAGGATATCAATCTCTAATCTTTTCTTCCCAAGTCCATCATGAATAGTTGGAAGTTTCCCTTGATATAATAATAATAATAATAATAATAATAATAATAGAAAAAATGAAATGGAATACTCAAAATAATCCACAGCTGTTTCAAGGCTTCCTGTGCCCTGTATACCTTCTTTTTTTTTAAATCTTGCTTCTTAAATATTTTTCTGCTCTTCACATTTCTTTATGTCCTATACTTCCTTCACAAACTCACTCAAATTAGAATCATAATTTTGTATGGATAATTTCTCTCGTGTAAATCACTTTAATATACACCTCTCCACTTGTCCATATTGATTGTTTCAGTGTATTAGCATTCAATTTGCCCTATGATGATTCTTTTATTATGGAAAAGTTTTTCATTCAATCAAAAAGTATTTATTGGGCATCCAGGATATTCCAGGAAGGTGCTATTCTGGGAATACAAAAATGAAAAGGGTTTCTACTTTCCTCAAAAAGCTAGTACTAGTAGGAAAGAAAGATATAAAAATAAACAAGTTACTTTTTTAAATAATGAAATTCGTTCAGTGAACTCCTACTTCCGGAGGACAGAATGTAACCGTACAGTATTTATCTTCCCCCTCTACCAAGCCATGGAATAATGAATGACATATGAAAAGAACATTACTTTGAAAGCAATACTACAACCAGGTAATAATTCCAGTTTCAGGAATTTTAGAAAGTACAAATGAAGAGTAGGATTTGTCAGTGATGAGCACTCGTGCAAGATTCCACTGGTGGAAGAGATGGGAGGCCATTATTCTCCAAAGGCACACACAGCCAGATGCATGTATGTTAAGCACATATGTGCAGGAGTGTTCTGTAGAACTACCCTCCCCACTCGACTTCCGTAGACTCAAATAGTTTTGTGGCATTTTCCAGAGAATCTTGAGAACTGCAGAATCTTTGGGCTTCATCAGGCTAAGAGTTTTAGTGCAGCTTCTCTGACTTTTGCTCCTCAGGTTTTCCAAAGGTTATTATTTAAGCCCTTAATTCCTCTACATATTTTAATGCCTTGAATATGTACAGTGGCTTTGGTTTTCCTGACTGCGCCCTGACAGATACGTCACACTTGCTTCATCTCTCAGCTGCACCATGGGACTTCCTCCTGTTCTCACTGACTTCCCCCTTACTCCTTTACAGACTCTGCTCAACACAGTACATAGAGCGGAGCAGGAGAAGCAGAGACAGATCCTGCTGGCACTCTGACAAAACCCTCCAGGGGTTTCCCATTTCAGTCCCAATCTGTATTTGCAAGCGTTGCTTGATTACCCCTACCTGCTCTCAATCCCGGCCACTCCCCTTTATCGCTTCCTATTGCCTCTCTCCTGCTCTGTCCCCACCAGTGTCTTCTCAAGCACACCCAGCACACTCCTTCTGCCAGAAAATCTCTTCCCTCAGATACTGACAAGTCTCACCACTTCACTCCATTAAGATTGTGGTCAAACATCACATTTGCAAAGATGCTGCCCATGCCGTTTCCACATGAAATGCCAATTCTGTACCTCAACACTCTCATCTCCTAATAGCCTTATTCATTTATTCATTCATCCATTTATTTATTTATTTATTGTCAAGGCATATTCACAACATGCCATATGATATTTATTGTTATTGCTTTCCTTTGTTCTTTAGTTTATGTTTCCTTCACCTAGTTTATGTGACACAGAAGTGGATCTTTTTGTCTGTTTTGTTACTAAAACATCTCCATGCACCTAGTATGGATGCAATAAATATTTACTGGATGAGTTGCTGGTGCTTGTGGTGTGTTTGTTGAATGAATTAACAGGGCTGGTGATTACCACCAACACAAGCCGAAGGAGCATACAGCTACAGCACTGAACTTCTTGGAATTCCAAAAGCGTTTATACGAAATTCCTTGAGAAAGCAAAAAAGTCACTTTCAAATCAGACTTACAAGAATCACATATCTCACACAGAATCAGAATTTACCAATAATTCAAAGACCACGGGTAATTACGAGTTAAATGTGATGCGTGTGGAAGCACAGTTGTACAAACTGAACTCACTAGGTCCTTTGTTAGCGTAGTAGGAGAACCCCAACACACTTTACGTATGGGAACTCTCTAAGTGATGGATGTAGGGCATCGCTCACACAAACCTATTTTAGTTATGAAACATTGTCATTTATTCCTGAGGTAGTCCCATGCTGACTCTAACAGTTTTAGCAGGTCTTGTACCATACATAAATCCATAAAATCTAAATTCATTTACCATAAGCAACCTAGACAGACCAGGTACATCGTGCTAAAATTGTATTGTAAAGATTCTCCATTATTCTTCTCCAGTATCCCCATGGAAATTCCTAAAGCATGCTTTCAAGGAGAATTGACTGTTATTTCTATCCTCTGATCCTTGTCCCTCCTGTCTCAGTACTCACTAGGTTAGAAAGAGTGGATTTAAATCAGTGACTAATATTTTCCTTCCCATTCATTAAAATTAATAAGTGGGGAATCAATGAGGAGCAATTTGATTCATGGTTAAGCATCTGCCTTTGGCTCAGGTCATGATCTCAGGATCCTGGGACTGAGCCCCGCATTGGGCTCCTTGCTCATTGCAGAGCCTGCTTCTCCCTCTCCCTCTGCTCCTTCCTGCTTGTACGCGTGCTTTCACTCTCTCTCAAATAAATAAATAAAATCTTTAAAAAAAATTTAAAAAAAAGGACTATAGATTCCGTATCCTGACTTCCTAAGTTTAAATCCAGGCCTTACAATGTACTAGTTACATGATCTTGAGAATGATATTTTTCTCTGGACCTCTTTCTTTCTCATCTGTAAAATAAAACTAATAATAACGACCTCATAAAGTTGTTGTGAAGATTAAATGTGTAAATACCTGTAAAATACTTAGAACAGTGTCTCACGCAAACTGAACACTCAGCAAAGGTTACTTATTCTTTTTTTTTTTTAAAGATTTTATTTATTTATTTGACAGAGAGAGAGAGCACAAGTAGGCAGAGAGGCAGCAGAGGGAGAGGGAGAAGCAGACTCTCCACTGAGCAGGGAGCCCGATGCAGGGCTTGATCCCAGGACTCTGGGATCCTGACCTGAGCCGAAGGCAGACGCTTAACCAACGGAGCCACCCAGGCGCCCCAAAGGCTACTTATTCTTAACCCTTCCATGCAGAGCTACTGTTTGGCTGGTTATCTCTCTGTAGAGATAGAGCCTGTTCTCTCTGTGCCTTCAGAAATGGCTACATTTGCTAGATTTACTAGGAAAATAGGGATAGATACATGTGAGTGTTCTGGGAAAAGTCTAAATTTAAGTAGTGTCAAGAATATTTCTTGTATGGAATGAGTTTATCATAACAAGCTGTGGTTTCATCTGATTAAGCCAGAAAAATGGATCTTTTCCCCTGTATAATCGTAGACTGCAGAGAATCACAATTTAAATAGAACACAGACTGAGTCAAAATTACTCCATTCACCTATCAGCCACATTTCAATGTCTTCCTGTTCCCTTGAGATAAAAGTCTGATGGTGGTTGACTTAGAGAGATTAAAATTCTTACCACCAGGTGATTAGATTCGAAGTCGTTCCCTGTGAAAAACTGAAGTTATAAAATTTTAACTTGCCAAGCTCTGTGGCTGATTAGTTCAAATTTAAGTTATTAGCCCCTAGGAAATACTCTGAAACTTCTAATAGACCAGAGCAGGGTCTCTAGGCTCTCCTGAAGGCCTCAGTAGACCAAAACTGTCCAACCATTTTGACAAAAACTTTATTCCTGAAGAATAATGTAAAATTTAAAGATCCACAAAAATTGATTATGGTGAACATAAATGAATTAAGAAGTTGCCTAGAGCTGGCTAGGTCAGGAATATAAATTAGAAAGAGGATTCATGATGATTTTAATTTCAATGTCATATCACTACAAATGATATCTCTCCCCACTCCCTTATAAGTCCCAACAAGAATTGAGAAATGCCCACCCCATGAAAGGGAACACCTGCTCATTGTCAACATATGCATTATAGTCACATACATTTTAATAGTTCATGTTATAGAACTAATATTTCAGAAATAATTTAGCCAGTATATGAAATTTAACTAGGCAACATTTCATAAGGTAAGCAAAAGAATCTCAGGGAAGAATTTTAAAATGCTCTTAGCAAGGATAAGAATGCCAGTTAAAATCTGTCGGAACCCTCCAGCCGGTAAAACAGAAAACATACCAGATACATCGAGAGGGAGTGTGATAAAGGGAATCTGTTGCATAGGTTGGAAGGCCAGGAAAACAAAGAAGGAATAAGGAGGTAACGCAAGGATCATAAGCTATGTGAAGGCTGACAGCCCTCAGACTCAGGAAACAATGGGAACAAACTGAGGTTTTCATAATCCAGAATCTAGAAGGTGTCCTGCGGAGGCAGGGCTCAGCGGTCTGAGGAGCACACCTCGGCTGCTGCAGATACCTTTGAGGGATGCTAGGAGGCATGGTCTCCAAGTGCCAAAAAACGCTGTGGCTGCTGTTGAATCCAAGCGAGGATGCTTGGATGTTGCTGACAGGGACAGGAAGCAAACAGCAAGAAATTCTCTGAGGTCCTCTGCTGACTCCATCTTCCTCTACTGCCCTATTAGGAGATCTGAGCAGGGACCAGCTGGCAAAGGAAATGACCAGCGTGCTGAGTCCCAGGCCTGGTCATTCAGAGCCATCAATTTGAAGGTGAGATAGTTTATCTCACCAACAGGCACAGTCCTTAAATAAATGATACTTATTTACAAAAGATGAAAGGAGAAGCATCTGGTCAGATACCTACCTGTTTTATAAGTCTCAACGTAAATGGGAGAAAATCTTGGCTATAAGAAAGGGAGTAGAGAGTGTTTTCTCCCAACTGCATTAACACTTTATAAGATACTTTATTATCAATTAATGATGTAATCATTTTTAACACATAAAGACTGTCCCTTCAGAAAGTTGGGCGAATATATTATAGGAAAATGTGTTCATAGGATACATCTTAAAAATGATGATCCACTTGGAAAAGCTGCATTTTAAAGAGTGATATTTTAAAAAAGACACTTCCATTCCTGAAGTTAGCATATGTGAGAAGTTAAAACTCATGAACGACCCATGGTTGCTAAGTATACTGAATTGGTACTTATGTATCAATTGATACGTAAGTATTGATACTTCAAGCAATTCTATTTAAATGTTATTCTAGGTTTCTGTGCTTCAAAACTTACCTTTTTTGTGTTTGTTTGTATCCTGTGTGTGCTTGTTTGGAAACCACAATGTGCTGATTAATTATTTTTTTAAAAAAGCTAATATGCCTGTCACACTTGTTATACAATGGTACTTCTTGAGGCTTACTTTAGAATCCGGCTTAGTTCTATAACTTCTAGAAGGAAGAGCTAAATAAATATAGGCCAGGTGTCAAGTCAGGACAGTGCTTCTGTGACAAATAAAGAAATTTAGTTACATCTTAAATGTAATTTTTCTACTCATTGGCTCATTTAATAGACCCACATTGACTGTGCACTATGAATGGAGGGTTCAAACAGCTTTTTTTAAGAGCACATAAGTAGTATGAAGTGAACCTAAAGTCTGAATTTGAATTTTTCCTGTTCGAAAAGGATGCATTATTTTTAGTGCATTATACCACATTTTATATCATAATTGTGGCCTGGAGACTGCAATTTTCTATATAACTGTCTATATGCTTGCTTATCCACTATTTATATCATGCAAATTTATATCGAACAATTGTCTGGGACTGAAAACAGGATTTTCTTTCAAGTGTTGATATTTCTGTGTATATTTGATGACTAGGGCTTTTGGGGTCACTTCGGAGCTCCAGAGTTCAATAAAATAACGCAAGAATGTAAGCATCAGAGAAAACGTCATTCCAGTGAATAACCATCAGTGGGTTCTGGAAGTCAGTCGTTTCACTGTGAAGACAAGAAGGCTGGAAATCATTCTTCATGACTGCTCGTTATAGATGATGTATTTGTTCCAAGTTGGTAATAAATGAAGTTTACACATGACTTAGGAAACACTACATATTTAAAATGTATTATAGGGTATAAAAATATCCTCCAATGCATTGTCATTTGACCTTTAAATGCTACAGGGTGGAGAGAAGTTGCTATAATATATATTTTTACAGATGAAGAAACACAAAACTATGGGGTTACCATGAATACGAGCTAATGCTATGTTGACTATTAGAGAGCCATAAGCACATGGATGAAGACTGCTGACTGATTTGGGCATTAATCAGATTAGGTTGGTGCCAGATTTATCACTCCCTATCATGCAATCTTAGAAAAGTTAATAGAAAACTCTCCTCAATTTCCTCATATGTACAACAGAATAACAACAACCATAACAATGAGTATCATTATTATTAGTGTTAGGACAGCTAAGATGACCAATAGAACACTTGATTGTAAAACACTCTGAATGGTGTTTGGGACATAGGACTCAATGGGTTGGTTAGCTAGCCAATCATAATCTTGAGTGTTAAAAAAATATGGCAGAAAATAAATAGAAAAGCAAAACAGATATTTCTGGATATCTAACAACCAGTTATTCTTTTTTAGTGTTTTGTTTTTGTATTGTTTTAATTTCCTTTACTTATTCCAGTCTAATTCAATTGAGCAAACATACTGCTGTCAGAGGATTTGACTTAAAGTATAATTCATAAACCATATCATGCTAAGAAACATTAAATTATTCTCCTTATAATAAAATATGAACTCCTTTAGATGAAACTACATGTGCTCAGAAATCATGATGTAAATGCCAACCTACTCTTTCAACTATATTTACTATTTCTCCTTTTGTCTACTCCTACGCACCAGCTAACTCAAATAAATATGTGGTTTCCCAACTACTCCCTGCTCCAATTTCTCTAGGTAAAAATCTCTCCTTGCCCCACTGTTTGATGGTCTCCAACTTTCAAGATCTGCTTAAAAGGATGACTATTCATTAAGCCCTTCTTGATCCCCTTGAGAAGATATTTGTATCCCATTTTTATGATACCAACTTCTTTATTATAAAACATCATCCGGTGGTAACTGGGTGGCTCAATCAGTTAAGTGGCTGACTCTTGGTTTTGGCTCAGATCGTGATCTCAGGGTCCTGAGATCCAGCCCCACGTTGGGCTCCATGCTCAGCCCAGAGTCTGCTTGGGATTCTCTCTTTCCCCTTCTTTCTGCCCCTCCCCCTGCTCGCACATGCTTGTGCTCTCTCTTTGTCTCTCTCTCAAGTAAATAAATAAAATCTTAAAAAAATCATCTGCATTGTATTCTCTTGACAATTGAATATATTTTATCTTCCATACAAGATCATGAAGGAGATAACTAGTTAGCATTTTAAGGTGAAAAACTTGGCAAATAATTTTGGGTTTCATATTTCTGATCTAGCTTCTTTAAACACCCTTCCTTCTATGAAGCTCCATAATCATGTTCCCCAATAGATTGCTGCCTTTTTTTTTTTCATCCCCAAAGCATTTAGGCAGAATCCCAGTATATAGATTGTACAGGATCAAAAAAGACTGGCTATGTTGATATTAAATTTAACTCATGAGAAAGTGACAAAAGAGTACAAATATTATAATATGACATAATATAAATGTTTTCTTTTAAATAATTTATAATTCTGTTTTCTGCTCACTGTTACATTTTGTGTCTACATCTGTGACTATAAAGAGAGCAAAAAAATAACTTTTCAAAGAATTGACCAATGTAAAATGGCATGCTTCAGACCTTGGAGAGGTGGTAGAAATTGGGGACAAACCAGAATATATTGAACTGCACAATTACTAGGAATATAAAGCAGTGGTTTAACTACATAATCGTACTGGTGCAGAAATAAACAATTTTCTGGAGACCAACCCTAGACCCTCGTAAATGACGTTAAGTCTGAAGCAGGTAGAGTTTATTATTCCTACCTCTGAGGAAAGCATATTAAGAGGGCATTTACTTCTTTATAATGCACAAGGAAGTACAGAACCAGAGGCCACAATAAAAAAATGTGAGGTATTAAGAGTGTCTGATATTGGTCACCCATGTCTGGTATTTCTATGACACTGTTGGATTTATCCAGGTGATATTAGTCAAAGAAATTTGTAGTACAATTTAGACAACTCATTAATAAAATGAATCAGGATAATCTATGTTAACAAAGGACCTCAGATTTATGAAACAAGATTATTTATAAAAACACATCTCTGGCTATTTTTACAATATATTTTACTTTGCTACTTTTTTCAACCTTTAAGAGAGGAATGGGAAATATTAATTAAATGGATAAGAGATTTATAATAAATTCCAGTCCTGATTCTTCTATTCTTCATCTATTTAACAATTTGCTGGCTGAGCCCTCTGTGCCATAGTGTGACAGATAGAAACAAGCAAAGGGAAGAAAGAATCATAAATAGACATGATATCAAAACTAACTCACTTCAGTGAAGTTGGAAAAACCTAAAACTCACTTTTCAAATCATATACATTTAGGATTCAGAGAATTTTACAGATTTTATTTATTTAACCTCCCTCCAGAGCTGGAATCTGACAGGACTCATTTTCATCATTGAAATATACAAACTTTATAATAAGATAAAATGCTATTTATTTTACCCCCGAAACATCAATAAATTATTTGCCATTACTTTAATTAAGGTAACAGGAACCAGTATCATATTTTGTCATTTATTATAATATTTGGAGGTCGAGGAAAATCCATTCATGGGATTTTTTTAAAAAGCTATCAAATTTGAGGGAAACCCAAATTCCTAAGGGAAAAAACAAAGAAGTTGATGCAACAGCTTACGTGAATATTCATTCAGTTTTTGTCAAAGACCTAACTTTATTAAACACCAGGAATAACAGTTTATGGAGTCAGACCCATTGAAGTATTTTTCGTGGGAAAAAAAATGGTGCAAAACAGAAAAGCCAACATTTCCACAATGTGGATTGTTCTCCTTTAAAAGTCCATTTATCTCCAGTTACGTTTATAGCCACATTTTAATTATCGGACCAAATGAAAATGAATTATGGAAAATCAACATCACATATCTCTACTTTGCAATATGATGCATAGGAAGTGCATGTATATAAAATCAGGTACAAAAAAAATCGCATTTCCAAATCAGCACACCAATCTTGAATTAGGCAACTGAAATGCACTTGGACAAAAGTAAAAGGCTGAAAGCAGGGCTTCACACGTGTTGCATAGACTCATGATATGTCTCCCAGTTTTTGAAAGTGAATTCAAAAATAAAGAAATAAAAGGAAAACAGCTATTTTCAAATTAACTAACATAGTGTGTAATTATGTTTTTGGAGAACATCTTGTGGAATTAATAAAGCACTTGTGTAAGTCATATTTGAATTCACTTTATCAAAAAATATGATTATTTATTAAAATAACTTGATTTGAAACATCCCGAAACATCTTGTACATCTTGAAACATCTCATTCCTTAACTACAATGTGTCTCCCCATTTGAATGTAAACCAAGGGTTGATATTCAGGTGATAGGATCTGACATGCCAGTAAATAGGAGTTTTTAATATACAGATAAACATCAGTCCTGGCTTTTAAAGAGCCTCCTCCAGGGGCCTCCCAGGTATCGTGGAGTCCTATACTTTCAAGATCCAGCATCTAGAGTTATCTTGAGGGCCAACAGGAAGCCCCAGGTCCCTGCCTGCACATCATCACTACCTTCTCTTATGACTCATCAATGGCCATTGTTAAATATTGTTAGTATGACCACTGAGGAGACCTAGTCTTCATTTGAAATATTTTTGTTTTCCCATGGAGTTGTTGTGTATTAAATATATGTAAGAAATCCATCTCTATCATTTTACTTAGTGTGGTTGGACTTTTTGTGTTGTTTCATTAGCGGATTTCTTAAAATATCTTTTAAGCATTGAACCAGCAGATCAGAAGAATTCTGCATATTTAGGGAGAACTGCCTGTGGACAGCTATAGGGCAAGTGAATGGCAAAGTGGTTCACTTAATTTATTTTCCTTTTTTTTTTTTTTGCTGTTATAAATAAGTCTTGACATGAATATCATATTTTTTTGAGATTATTCATTCAAATTGTAAAGGGTCCTATGAAGATTTCTAAATAGGGAAAGTAAAATATGACTAATCACTTCAAAAATAATCTGTGGATGCATTAAATTTGAATTAAAGGACATAAGAGTTGGCATGCAATTAAATAAATCGGTAAAGCCAAATACTAAAGACTAAATTATGACATAAGCAGTGTATATAAAATCTGTAGCAAAACAACAGAAATAATCTTTCTTTATCAGGTTCAATATGTATTTTTTCTATTCATCAGTTTATCACATTCATGGAAGTGATTATTTATGCATGTTGACATTTTTTCGATATAGGTTATTCAGAATTGCTATGATAATTCTTTAATGTTTCTATCATAAAATTTTATTTTCTTTCCCATTTATTTGTTTTTGTAGCATATATGAAATTGAATTCCTAACAGAGATATATGCAAGTAATTCATCTATGGGTTTGTAAAGCCTGCTTGAGTCACAAAGTTTTAACTGTGATAGACCAGACTACTTTATTATTTGAAGGACAGACTTCTGTAGAATTCAGCAGTTCTGGAGATGGTGGTAAGTGGATTTATAGTAATTCTGATTTTTAAAATTTATTTTCTAAGAATACACATTGAATATTTAAAAAGTACCCATTTATTAAATCAAACCTTAGAGAGTGTGTGTATGATTCAACCGCAATTAAATATATTATAGGATTTCACTTTATTTATATTAAACACATCATGATTAGCAAGCTTTCAGGTATTATATGTGTGCCTGAGTATGAGAACAACTCAGAATGGCATAATTTGGGTCATAAAAGGGCCTGTGATTTTAAAGCATTTAAAAAGATTTTCCTATTCTAAAATGAGAACATATTCCATAAAATTTGAGAGATCAAATTTAGAGAAGTAAGCCTCAATACTAAAAGACATCCTAGAGCCTAACAGGTAGAAAGAGTTGATATAAAGTGTGCAGTTATGTAAGTCAGGTTTTTTTTTTATCACTCTAATAGAAGAAAACATTTTTCTTAACTCAAGTTAGGAAATTATTATACATTTTTATATATCTTTATATAAAAAGTTACAAGTAGCAAGCATATGACACAACGAAATGGAAGCGTAACAGCAGTATTTGAGAATGCATGCTTTTTACAATGTGTCTAATAAAAAGGATATTTTTCCAATTCAAATATCCAGTACTGACATGCAGGGTATTTTCTCAAACTGTCAATTCAGTCATATTGCTAAGTGCTTAATCAAAAAACATTTCTATTGACGGGTATGAATGGTAAAATACCTGATTTCAAAAACTCTTTCTGAAACTTAGTATCTTCCTTTGATATAAAACAAAAAGGAAATTGGGGATATTTGGGAAAGACAAAAAAAATGAGATGTTTCTTATTGCAATCTAGTTATTTTTACTCATGACTCTTGGCTGCATTTAATCATAATACAACAATAGGTGTTTATAGTCCATAAAACCTCTAGCTGGTGCTTCCATGGTCCATATTTTCACTTCTTAACTGTAGCATGTTCATAATCCCTCAGGAACGCACTATTCTCAAGCAGTCTATCTAATGAAAACAATGTACATGTAACACAAAGTTCATCCAAAATCGTGTTGTTCACATATCACACAACGTACAATTATACAACAAGGACATAAAACAACATAGAAACAAAGTGAAACTAACAGTAAAAAGAAAAAGTGGGATAGTCTTAATCAGGAACTAATTTCTTCTTCAAGTTTCCAGTAAATCTCAAAATGTATTTAAAAACTAAGGAGCACTTGGTGGCCAGCAACCAAATTACGAAATGAACATATCATTGTGCAGCGGGGATGTCTTGCCGAAGGGATAACAAATGTCTGTAATTCTTAAGTTTGGATAAAGGCAGTGGAATGAATTTAGAAATATGTCCACTTTTCACAATTCACTATAGAATTTTCGTTTCACAGTCCCCATGTTTGTATAAATAGTTCTTCTCTGAAAATAAAACACAGTTAAAACATTTTCTCCCAATGAAAAACACATACAAATACACCAATTTATCAAGGTAATATAGAGCATGGAAATGCATTCACCTAATTCAAGAATAGTTGATAAGCTTGAAGTGTTTTGAAGAGTTTAGCTGTCAAGCAAATTTAATTGGAGACAAATTAGTCTAATATAGATATAGATTATCAAGTCCTAAAAGTAAAGCTCTCATGGTATTTGATTGCAAAATAGATGTACACATAGACAACTAGTATTTATGGAACATTTGACATTGTTAAGCATTCAAATTTGATATCATAGAATTTGGCATAACATGCTGCATTTAATTTTCATGAAATAAGCTACATATTCATGCAAAAATAAAGAGTGCACAGATTGTATATGTACCACCAAATAGTGTGAGTCTGAGTAGAATATTGCCAAATTAAATAAGAAAATTACCAGCTTTATATGTTGACTTCAGTTATATTGAGACAATATTCAATTGTTTTTGTTATGAAAAACTTGCATCTCTTCTGATATTTTTGAAAAGAGTTTACTAGTTTTTCGTATTTTAACCTTAAAACATGTAAAATTTAACTTGCTAATTTAACATTCTTTTTTTAAATAACACTCTAGTACAATGCCTGATGGTAAGAATATGAACATTTATTTTAAAGATATGTATGCTAAAAATCATCACTCCATCAGCATTGAATCCAGTATATTTCTGATTATGAAATATTATGAAACACTTATCTCAAGAGATAATGAATAAATAGCACATTCCCTAAAAAAATCTACAAGACAATTGCAACAAAACAAAACAAAACAGAGTACAACAAGGTGGGAGAAGGAACCAAGGGCGTTTGCTTACCTTGAATTTTCTTTTTAGACCCTAGTTGTGTTGTGTTCAGATTCAGGTTTGCTTAGAGACCCAATGAGGCGGAACCTGGAATGTTACGGCTATTTCATTCAACAAAGTAATATTTGCACAAAAAGTAAATATGCATACAAATATTTACATAAGAGCATTCCTAAAAATTCGTCAAACTGTGGAAATAGATTTTTTCCATCAGCATGCAAAAATATTAAATCAACTGAAAATATTTTAGGTTTTGAGGATGCATAATGAATTGAGAAAGTATGTGCATTTATAAAACAAACTAAATGCTAGTAAACATGCAAAACAAAACATACGTATTTTGGATTTGGGGGTTTAAAATAGGTTTTTTTTCTAAATTAAATTTTCTTTCCCCAAAATTTTTACCAATTTTAGGGCTAATAATACGATACAGGTAATATTATCTTTATGTTAAAAGGAAAATGAATCAAATGTTTCTACTATTTTTTCTACATTTAAATATAAATGTTTAGTATTTTAGCATACCATACCATTATATGCAATTTGTAATGTAAGTATCATGTGATATGTGGAAAAAAGGATTTCAGTATTTTCATTTTCATACAAAAATATAATACATTATATTGCAAAATATGTTATTCTTACATTAAAATTATTCAATGAGATGGGTTAACCATCTTGGTAAGGCAGTTATTTCCAAATATCATTTCATATCTGAAAATATGTTGAGTATTGATGAGAGCAAAATTCATGACTACGTGGAAGCAAATTAGCAATACAAATTTATAATATAAATTAAAACCATAATTTTTGTAGAAATAAATACTATATATGTATAGAAATAAATGAAATCTCTTTGGTCTGTGTGTGCTCACACACAAACACCCATGTATATAAACAGGATTTAAGAAGGGTATGGATAGCACCAAAAAAGAAAAGGGAGAGGAAAAACTTGAGACACTATGGTTTAAATCATTAATAAAAAGAGAAACTGAAATATGAAGATCAACTAGAACACAATATTCTGGAGGCATTACAGTCCTCAGGTTATAGTTGTCATCAAAAAATCTATTGATACTGACCGCTGGATGGCTTTGTCATGTCGGGACAGCCTGTGACTCGTCGTCGGCACCTCCTCGATCTCGTCGATGTCACAGACATCTGCGGCATCTTGCGAGTAGTTGTGTTTCATGACAAGGATATTTCTTCTGTTCATGGGCGGGATAAGGGGTTTGACGGGCTGCGGAGGCATCTCTGTCAAGACAGAAGCATCTCTTGTGCTGAGGTTACTGCGGCTGCCTTTCGTACTGGACACTTGTGACCCACAGTGATGGTCGTGAACGCATTTGGAAGAGGATCTCCGCAGTTTATGGTAGTTTTCAAAGTCATCTGCCACATCTGCAAAGTCAGCTGTGGCTCCCGTCCCTCTTAGAGTACACAACTCATAATGAGGAGGTTCAAACACCTCCTGGAAAACTGTCTGGTCAAAGTCCGATTTCCTTTGGACATATTTTTTACGAGGCTGTTTGATCTGCACAATGACAGAGATGATAATAAGGATGATCACAATGCAGGAAGTCACACCAATGACGGTCCCACTGGTGTTGGTGAGCTGGTCCAGCAGGCTGGCTTTCCTCTTCTCTGCAGTTTCGGAGAGTGAAAACAACAAACAAAACAAGAAACAATCCACCACGCATTAATATGGTAGTCAAAGCTCATAAAAAGGAGTACACTGAGCAGAGAATTGGTACAGGCTTAAAGTAACATGAACAAATCTCTAAAAATAAACAAGAAGTGTCGCTTTTCACAAGGGCCCTATCTTCTAGCCTTCGAGACAGACCTCCCATTGCCCAGCATCCCTTACTTTCAACAGACGTTTGAAAAAGTTCTTACAAGACCTTTAGCATGACATTTGGAAATAAATTAGTAATGTTAAAAACAGTAAATTATTTTTCTCCTCATAAGTATAAGAAAACATCCAAAACTCGATGAGTGGGAACACGACCTTACCTATATTGTTTTGAATTTATTCCTGACTTAAATAACTGAACTCACAGTAATACCAATATTCTGATACCAAAAGGTAATTAAATTTCATGACAGACACTTCTGGAATGGTGTATGCGTCCGTCTGTGGGCCCTTTCCCCAATGAAAAAACCACAACTGGTAAAAATGATTAAAAATTGATAGATAGATAGATAGATAGATAGATAGATAGATAGATGATAGATAGATAGAGATATAGTTTCTGGAAATTGTCCTAATGGAAAGAGCAAATGGAAGTACATTTATTCAAGAAAATTTACTAAATTTCTTTAAGAACAGTGAGAGTCTGTCCTTTAAACCCGTTCCCCGACCCCCACCCCAATTCGTGATGATGGAAGCTTACTTAGGGAGGTTTCAGACAATGGCATAGGGCTTCTTCTCCCTAACACTCCCCACCTAGAGCTACAGTACCTCCCCAAGTGGAGCAAACCACAAGCATTTCTCCCCACCCCCTGAATCCATAGTGCAGGTAGGTACTCTATTCTAGGCAGGAGATGATGAGTTACCAAGGGCTCCATTCTTCCTCCCAGCCCCCATTGGTAGGATGGAAACTCTACACCAGGTGCAGCAGGCTGAGAATGCGTGTCTCTGATCACCCTTGCCCAAGCTCACTCATAGAGTCGATCTGCCCGAAGAGGCAAGCTGAGAAGACCAGAAGTTACCACCCTCATCCAGTACCCTATTCATAAAGTAGGGGTGTTACTCCAAGAAAAGTCAGTCATTATCCCTGCCTCCTTTCAGCACCTAGAGCAGTAATGCAGATGTTTTGCCCAAGAAGGGAGGCAGGCCACAAGAACAGAAAGCACTGTAGCTTTCCCCAAAGAAAGTTACATTTTTTGGAACAGTGTGGATAAGTTCAAGCCTAAGGAAATCTCAAAACAACAGACATTTTCTGGTAAGCAATTAAGAAGAGACTGTCAAGCTCCTCAGTACCAACAAGCCAGACCTTAGAATAGGTAGAAGTTTAACATAAAATACAGGAAAATAACAGGTAAAGAAAGCCCTCTTAGTTTAGAACAAATCACAAAAGCTAGACTCAAAGACTAACTCCTAATGGAATTGAATTTAATTGGATCAGACCTTGGAAAAATTTATGCTCCTGGGAACTGTCCAAAATAACAGAACAATTATTCAGCAATTAGTAGAGACTAATAGGTGGGTATGATACCAACAAAGACGGACAGATAAACAGGACAGGAGAAGGATGGTCAGAGAGCGCTTTACTAAACCATGACCATCTGAGGTTATGGTATGCTTGCCCACAGCATGGTCTCCATGCAGCAACATCAGGGACAGACGTCACTGAAACAGGCCAGCCAAGTCTACGCTTATAAACACAAAAACAAACAAACAAACAAAAAATGATAGCAGCAACAAGCCCCGGGGAGGGAGGAACTAGTATCCAGAATTGCTACAATACATTATCTAACATGAAGTTTCCAACAAAATATCCCAAGGCATGTAAACAAACAGGAGAATGCAATTCATACACTAGGGGGAAAAAGCCTTGGAGAGGGCCAGACATCAAACTTAGCAGACAATGATTTCAAAGCAGCTGTTATAAACATGTTCAAGGAACTAAAGGAAACAATGGTTAAAGAAGTAAAGAAAAATAGAAGGATAAGGCCTCATCACATGCAGATTAGCAGCGAAGAAACAAAAATTACAAAAAAGGAAAAAGTGAGAAATCTATGAATGGCACAGTCACTGACATAAAAACTTCATTTGAGTGACTCAGCAGTACATTTCAGCTGGAAGAGGAAAGTAACAGCAAACTTGCAGAGAAATGAAGGAAAATTATGCAATCTGAAGAAGACTAAGATAAAAAGATGCAGAAAAATGAACAGAGCCTCAGAAAAATGAGGCAAACCATCAGTGGCACCAACATAATGGATGAGCATGTAAGGAGAGAAAGTAACAGAAAAATATTCAAATAAATAAATAAATAAAAGGTGAAAACTTCCTAAATTTGATGAACAAATTTCACATCTAAGAATGTCAACAAATTCCAAATAAGACAAATGAAATGATACCCACACTCTGACATAAAAGATTAAAAATGTTGCAAAAGAAAATCTTGAAAGCAGCAAGGGAAAAATAACTCCTCACATAGAAAGGAACCCCAATCAGATTAACAGCTGATTTATCATCAGAAATTTTGGAGGCCAGAAGGCAGAGGCATGACATATTCAAAATGCTGCAGGCAAAAAAAAACAGAACAAAAACCATTGATCAAAAACCTAATATCCAGCATGACTAACTTTCAAAAATGGGGACAGGGCGCCTGGGTGGCTCAGTTGGTTAAGCGACTGCCTTTGGCTCAGGTCATGATCCTGGAGTCCCTGGATCGAGTCCCGCATCGGGCTCCCTGCTCGGCAGGGAGTCTGCTTCTCCCTCTGACCCTCCCCCCTCTCATGTGCTCTCTCTCATTCTCTCTCTTTCAAATAAATAAATAAAATCTTAAAAAAAAAATGGGGACAAAATAGACATTTCCAGATAAACAAAAATAAAGATAATTTAATGCTGAAAGAAATGCCTTAAAAGAAATATTAAAAGAAATTCTTGGGATTGAAAGTAAGTGACTTTAGACAGTAATTCAAACCTAAATGAAAAAATTAAAAAGACAGTAAATTAAAGAGGCAAATAAATATTGTCAATAAAGACAATTATACACATAATTACAAAGGACTGTTTAGTTGCATATATCTTCAGCATTCTTCCCTTAACTTTTTAAAAGAGTAATGTCATATGTATAAAATTGTATTGTTGGGCCTATAACTTAAAGAAATATTATATATTTGGTATTAACAATACAAGTGAGGTAGGTAGGAGCAAAACTGTCCTGGAATAAGGAAGTGACATCAGATGGGACTGTGAATCCACAAAACAGAGGAAGAGAATCAGAAATGGTAAAGAAGAAGGGTTATATAATGGACTACATGAATATACACTTGTTCTAAAATTATATAAAGTAATAATTACAGCAATGTATTCTTTGATTTGTAACATATATAAAAATAATATGGAAAAAAGTAATAGGTAAAAAGAAAGAGAGAACAGAGCTATATTGAAATAATGTTACTAGGATTAAATTAGTATAAATCTGAAATACGTTTTGAGAAGTTAGGCTGTATATTGTAAGCCCTAAAATAACCATTAAGAAAATAACTCAAAAGATACATTAAAAATCACTAAAGGAATTAAAATGTTACAGTAGAATGTATTCACTCCTTGCAAAAGAGGCCAATAAAGGAAGAAAAGAGGAACAAAAATACATGGGACATAGAGGGGAAAAGACGTAAAGTGGCACATGTAAATCCAACTATACATCAATATCAGCATCAAATATGAGTGGATTAAACAATCCGATGAAAAGGCAAATATTTTCAGACTGGATCAAAAAATAAGATCCAACTATATACTGTCTACAGAAGACATACTCTATATTCAAAGATATAGATGGACCGAAAGCAAACGGATAGAAAAAGACTGAACAAACTGCATTTAGAAGAAAGCCGGAGTGGATGTACTAAAATTAGACAAAATAAAGCAAAAAGTTATTAAAAATAAGAAGATAGCTTTATAATGATCAAAAAGAGGGCCAAGCCATCAGAAAAATACAATCTTAAACATATATGGACCTAACAACTAAGCTCAAAAATACATAAAATGAAAATTTACAGAAGTGAAGAAAGAGGCAGAAAATTCAACCATAACAGTTGGAGAATTCAAGAGGTACTTTCAAAAAATAGATAAAACACGGTAGAAAATGAGAACAGAAACAGAAGACTTGAACAATGCTGTAAAACCTACATCTCTAGAACAATCCACCTAACAATGGCAACAAGCATTCTTTTCAAGGGCACATAGGGCATTTTTTAGGATACACCATATGTTAGTCCATAGAACTAACTCCAATAAACAGCAGGCAGAACTTGTTACATTGCACTTCACCTTGTTGCACTTCACAGATACTGTTTTTTAACAATTGAAGGTTTGTGGCAACCCTGCATGGAGCAAGTCTATCAGCACCCTTTTTCCAACAGCATTTGCTCACTTTGTGTCTCTGTGTCACATTTTGATAATTCTTGCAATATTCCAAACTCTTTCATTATTAATATATTTGTTATGGTGATCTGTGACCAGAGATTTTGACTTGCTGAAAGGGTTCGTGGTGGTTAGCACTTTTAGCAATATTTTTTAATTAAGCTATATGGTACATTGCTTCTAAGGACATACTGTATCACACCCTTAACAGACGCCAGTATAGTGTAAAAAACTTTTAGATCTGCTAGGAAACCAAAAAATTCATTTGACTCACTTTATTGTGATATTAGCTTTATTTTGGTGGTCTGGAATTAAACCCACAGTGAAATGAGCCTGTCACAACGATTGAAATGGTAAAGGTGTGTTCCCCTCTCAAAAGAGAATGAATTTGAATCAAAACAGTGGTCTTGCCATCTGGAGAAGATAAACATGGAAGCTCATAAAGCATATCCATTCACATTCTCTTCACTCCTCTCTTATGCCAAATGGTCCTTATATGTGGGAACAAATCCCATTGGGCAAATAAAGCTTATGACTACCAATCATTAACAGTGCCGATTTAAGATTCTACTACACAAATTACTTAATCTCCAATCCATTCAGAAGTGGTTCCTTGAATAATCACCTACTCCCACCAACAAACTAATCAAGGCTGCATATGACTTTCTCCTTGACCATGAACCATGGCTACTGGGTCAATGCCTCTTGGCTTCTAGCCACAGAAGACATTTTAATAGACAATACTGGACTTTAAGCATGAAAGAGTTAATTGCCTGTTCCTTTCCCTTTGCGAATCAGTTAATATTGAATCTGAATAAAAGAATATGCTTGGCATTTTTCAACTTAACTAAAACATGCAACATTCATAACCAAGCCACGGATTGCTATCTACATAAACAAACCTTTGTGTCCAGGCTAGAGAAGGGAGCTGGGGCATTGGAAGCTATTTTCATTGGAAATGAAGAAAAGCATTTTGGTAGCAAAACTGAAGTCAAGTTAAGTGGCTGGAAGTGGCTGGAAGTACCTGAAAACACAAATGTTCCTTCAATGCACTTTCCCTCTAGAGTATGTGCACACAGTCCAATGAAGACAGACTGGAATAAATGAGCGGTGCAGGCATCAGGTCTGATAGGAAAAACACTGCACTAAAAGCTTCATTTCCTCTCCATGGCTCTGCAGGCTCTAATAAGATGTCTTTAATGAGCATTCAAGTGTTAAAGATTCTCTACTATACATTAATGAGTAAGGAAACTTCTGGCAAAAGCAAAGAAAGACTTTTACACATGAATTACAAAATATACAAGAGGTTCTACAAAGCCCATATACACGTCAATTCTTCAGTCTGTCTGACACATCTCCACATTATAATAAACCTCTTCCCACTCTACAAGCAGAGGACTTTTACAAATTTTTGATCATTACCTTTACAATGATTCTCGTCCCAAGGATACACACAGTTCTGGAGTCCATTGCAGACTAGTGTATTGTTAATACACATGTTACTATGGCAGAAGAATGTATTGCCTTCACAGGGAGCTAAAAATAAGAAGAAAAGGAAAACGAAGAAAAAAGTTAGACCTGATATTCAGTAGTAAATCACTCATATTACAAATCTAAAAACAAAAAGATTAGTTTTCCATCAAATTGAGATAAATGACCCAACATTCCGTTCTCAGAAGTGTTGCCATTGTGGTAATTATTTCTTGTGTTCCTAACAGAGCTGGCACTTCTCTAGACGTGCTCAGTTTATAAAACTGGCACAGGAGGGTTTCCATCATAAAAATGAAGTACATTATCTATATGGGTTCTTTTTTTTTTTTTTGACTTGGTGCATTCATTTAACAAAAACTAAGTGCCCACCACATGCACAACATTATGCTTTACACTGAAATTCTGTCTGTACAAATATAGTTGTACTGTGCAAAAAGTCTTAAGTAAATTAACATTGAAATAATTTTATAAAGCATGGGCTTACAAAATGCTAATGAAGAAAGTATATATTAAACAAATCCCTATGGCGTTATTTAAGCATATGAACAAAACAAAGAATGTCATGGAAATTCAGAACAAGGGAAAATTAATCCTGAACAACATAAGAAAAATATATATTATTCTCATCAACATTTAACATATACATGGTGATGAAATTAGCCTACTTTTCATGTGTTTCACATGTCCTAGTAACTTTAGGTATGGTGGTCCATGATCTCCAGATTAGGATGTACATTCAGGGCACTGGGAGGAAAAGTAAGAACCCACGGAGGTATCCAATACATAGATATGAGAAATAGTGAAGAGTTTAGTATAGCAAAATATAACGTTAGATATGACTTCAATATTAGGAAAATACATTTCTTTCATTATCAGAGTAATAGGATGTTTAGAATAATCACTTTAGAGTAATACTGCATTACTCATGATAGTTTATAGATCACGCTTTAAAGCTAACTTTTGTTTTTACCTTCATAATGATCTCACCTATCTTAGAAAATATGATTTTAGTGTTTCATTTATTTTTCTCAACAATAGTTCTAAAACCCTTTTAAGGATAGCATTCTAGAAAAACATATTCGATACAAAACACATCATTTACAGTGGTGAGTTAATCGATCAGTAAAGAATTATTAATGATCAGTACTATCTAAATGCCAGTCATGTTGTAATGACTTTTTCACCTTCACGACTATATATCATGGGTATTTTAAAAAGTTACCTTCTTTAAATGTATTTGCTATATTAACCAAAATTTCAGGCAAATAATTTGCATAAGGCAACTTAGTATATTTTAACACACCTAGAGAAATCCTAACAACAGTAACAACAACAAAACAAAAACACTCAAGTCTTGAAAATAAAAAATTAAAAAAAAATTAAAAAAAAGATACAGCTAACTCAAGCAAAGTGATTCCTTCTGGCTCTCCACAGCCCTCCCTCCATCCTCCCCACCTCCCCCCACCCCCTACCCCCCCACCCCCCCATCCCCCACTTCCCAGAAGAACAGTTCCTTCTTCCCTTGGCTTGGTTTGCCTTTAGGTCCCTGGCTAAAGATTTAAAAATATGCGGTGGTCATTTTGAAAAAAAAAAAAAAACACATATTGTAGATTAGAAAATATGCAGTAGTCATTTTGAAAAGAAAGTATCATGCTTAACATGGGCTAGTGACTTGTTAAGCATCATATAAGCCTTTTAAAATGTAAAATTTAATGATCTGCTATATGATTGCAAAATTCTGCTCTTTAGTAAGGAAAGAACTTTAAATTTCTGTAGTCAACCATAATGGCTTTTGCAGAACCGATATGATCTGTTAAGCAGATAATGAATGTTGTCAAAATGTGTACACAGAACAAGAAGGAGTTTTCTGCACATGGAATAGCTGCAAAATGCCTTAGTAAAAAAACATAAAAAATATGTTTGCCCTAATAGATTGTGGTGGTTCTGAAAACACAGTTATCCATCAAGTCAAAAATACCTTTACGAGAGCATCAATATTTATTGCCCTTCCAGAATGAGTTGGAAAAATTGCTATAATTACTATTAAATAGGATGGGTTAGTTTTGAAATTTTAAGTATATAAATAAAAATGATATCACATTCTGTAATTGAATGAAATGCAAGAGAATATTGGTAAGAGCACTGAAACTTGAATTCTGAATTCTCCAAATGGGATTTTGTTTCTAGTTCTACTGCTTAGTAGTTGTGAACGGGTCTTATAAACTACAAATCAGTGTGCCGGCATCAGCTATGGTTAAATATTGGTGGTCTGACTGGTATCGTAACAGGTAATCAGGACTGTCAAGAAATCACATTCCTGACACACTTCTTTACATCAACTGATCAGGCAAATGTGCCAGTTAATCAGCTCACTTTCAAAAATTATTATTATTCCAGGTATTATTCCATCTCTTTCTTCTTACTTTTGCCAGAATTTACAGAATTGCTATGCAAATGATAAAAATAAACAAGCAAATCTTGCAATGGCTAAGAAAAAAATGTATAACAACTTATATTGGGTTCTGATTGTTCTTGCTCTTGTATGTCTGAATATTTCTCTCATGTAAATGCAGATAGGCAATGGTTCATTAAAGATTCTTATTTCTATCTCCTGCTGAAAAGATAAAATGGCACCTTCCTGCCTCCCAAAGCAAGCTACATTATTAGCGTGTTTCAAGGATGTCTGGACACATTCTACAGACCGACATTATTTCCCGTGACCCTCAGCACATTCCAGATATCTGTGGCTCAGAGGCCAAATATGTTCCTCCCCTCTCTCTGTCTTGCAATATCCATTCTCCACTCTGCTACCCAAATCATATCAGCACTGTACTATCTGTGCAGTTTTGAAATATTATTCCAAGCTACCAAGAAAATTATCTTTTTCTTAAATCCTATTATACTTATAATTTTAAGAAGAGCTTAGCACTTAGCATATGCTTATCATCTTTCCCCACATGTTCTTTGAGGCTAAGGGCATGCCTCTGAAAAATGTCCATTTTTAATCTCTTATATGGTTTAACATTTCTAGGCTTATAGTAAATATTCAACAGATACTTTTAATTGATTACTGTCCCTGAGCAAAAGGTTAACTCTGGGGGTGCCTGGGTGGTTCAGTTGGTTAAGTCTGACTCTTGATTTGGGCTCAGGTCATGATCTTGGGGTCATGGGATTGAGCCCCGTGTCAGCCTCCATGCTCAGCATGGAGTCTGCTTGTCCCTCTCCCTCTGCTCCTCCCCCTGCTCTCTCTCTCTCTCTCTCTCAAATACATAAATAAAATCTTAAAAAAATAAAGCAGGTTAACTCTGGCCAGGGTGCATACCTGAGTATCCCAGAAAGCAGAAAACTAACAAGTGTGTTTATTAGTGGAGAGCTAACCTTTAGTGCCATGGTCTTCAGGTACAATCCAATTTGTGATATTCTCAGAAACTACACCTCAGCATCATTTCCTTGGCTCTCTTACTATGGCAGAGAAAGACCCATTCTACCAGTTTGTGGAGGACTTGTTCTACTTAGAAATTCAATGTGCATTGTCAAAAGCTCTTGCCTCTTAAAAACCAGCCTCCTTATTTCCTAAAACTATCTGGAAGAAACTCAAGTTAAGGGTAAGATTTACTCACAGTAACATGGCGGTCGAAGATGCAATACTCACAGTTCAGAGTACCTCACACGCAAAATTCCCAACATCAAGAGTCTACTTATTTCTGGAAGGAGGTTTTCTGTTGCTATCAGAAGAGCAAATATAGCTTCATATTGACTTTTTAAAAACTAACTATATAGAAGAAACTATTTTCATGGCTTTTTTGTCTCTGAACTGTTTTTTGTTTTTTGTTTTTTTTGAGAGAGAGGGAGAGAAAGAGAGGGAGAGAATCGAGATAATCTTAAGCAGACTCCCCACTGAGCGCTGAGCCTGATGCGGGACTCGAACTCACAACCCTGAGATCATGAGCTGAGCCAAAATCAAGAGTCAGATACTTAACTGGCTGAGCCACCCAGGCACCCCATCTCTGAACTATTTGCAAGTGTATTGAATTATCATGAGTGCAGCTATTGCAACCTCGCTTCGGTGGAAGGGCTTACTGAACATCACCATTTTATTATCTAGACACAATGATAAGTATTTCTTTTTAAGAAAAACACAGTAACTGAATGTAGTGAAATATTCTAGTCAGTCAAAAGATTGTCATGTGCGCAAACACAGCATTGCTCTTGATTTAAATCATTCAGGTAACAGAAAATGGATATTCTAACACCTCAAAATGGGTTTCACCTCACTGTTCCCTCCTCCTTCTGCACCAAAACATACCCTTTTGGGCAAAGCATTATTTTTTTTTGGCTATGTAAGAGACTGCACGTTAGAATGAAGCTTAGTGTGTGTTTCTCCAGACACTTCATCCTGGGATGGCAGAGTCCTGATGACCCTACTGTGGGCAGAGCTGGGTCTCGGCTGCGAGGAGTGGTAATCCCTAAGGATAGATGGCTCCTTCCATGAACACCTACTCAGTTATCACATCTCTAAAATGGGAATAAGGAGCATACTTACCTAAGTGACTTCATAATGCCGAGGACTGAGGAGAGTGCCAGCCTGGGGATGCAAGCATTATAGCTGAATCGTAAGCTGTTCCAGAAGGCGGGCATTGCATGGGGGCCGTGGATCCAAAATGTTTGAGACTGAAACCCGGATCCATCCCTTCCAGGCTGTGCAAACTTGAGCCAATGTTCCTTAAAATCTCCCAGTTTCAGTTACATGTATTTAAGGGGGGCTAATCTTGACTACCACATACGGATGTGGCAAGTAAAGGTGATCAGTCTTTAAAAACTGTAACCGATATTGTCCGACGGTATAGGATAGACACATGTTAGCCGGTTTTGAATTATGATAATTACCCAAAACTAAATAAATAAATACAACTTATAATATGAAGGAGATATAGAATATGAAAGTTAAGCGACATAATATTAAATTTCCTGATCGGTAAAGTGAGGACGGTCATTCACAGATCTCTCGTCAACACAAGATGAGCATGCAGACCTAAACGAATGATTTCATACACAATAGCATGCGATAAATGGTGTCTAAAAAGACAAGTTATACACAGAAGTATTCACTCTTTTGTGTAACAAACAGCATAGCTGTTCTGCAGCTAGTACAGCTTTGTAAGAGAAATTATTAAGTGGGTTTCAGCACATAGATGTATAGCTATACATCTATTATATCTTGGGGTAATATTTAAAATATCTAACAATCAGCTCATGGGAACCGACCCGTGGGAGCAGATGGATGCTGACCACCATGCCTCACTGGGCACTCCACCACAGCGGCGAGCACCAACTCTGTGACACCCCGGTTTACAGCCACTTGTGAGACATTGGAAAATAAAGGAATGTATCATGAGACACCTTTTTCTCAAAAATGTCTGAGGAATATTTATCTGGGGAATATGTAGTGTCCCTCGCATATTTTTCTCCAAGCTGTTATTTCCTACAACACCCATCATTCATTTCACAAAAATCCAATCCCAAGTGTTAAGCAGACAACCCCCTTCTAGGAGTCACAAAGTGGTTTCAAATTATTTCTAATATTACCTGAGGGAGCATCATGACAGGTAATACCAGTAATTAACCTTACAAGACATGCAAAAATTAAGGTGTTTATCCCTTTTCTCTCTTGAAAGTAATTATATGAATTTAGTGGTATATTTAAATATGAAAACAAAGTCACCAATACACCAGAGGCTTGAAGCTCCAAGCTCTTTAATTCTATGTTGTTGTAGTATTTACGTATAAAAGGGAAAAAAAAAAGTAAGTCTGTAACCGGTCTCCATTTTTATAGCCAACTACACACCTTTCTAAGTTATGTTCAGGACTTTCCTGAAACTGAGACTTCCTAAGTTATTTTAATATCTTGGGTAATTTCTTTGCTCTACCCATGCCTAGTGTAAAATACTACTGAAGTTCAATTCTAAAAAAGAAACAGAAATTAGATTTTATGCATGTTAAAGATAATGGCAAGTACAGATCTTAACAAGTGCTTGAACTACTTTACAGAAGGAAGGTTTAGATATATAAGATAGTTATGATATTCCTTGATTCATAGGATAACAAGACCATCAAGATAATGTGCATTTTCTAACACCAAATTGGAAAGAGAGATTCAGGTCCCATCCTGGAAAGCCAAGACAAGCAAGTATATAGAATAGATCTTGGTGTTTTGGCTCCAATATGAAATCCAGGAGTTTTTTTCCTAAGGTTTTTAGTGATCCCATAAATTGAGTCTTGGACAAAAGTGGCAACATTGTCCTACAACTGTAGTAACAACGTTTTTGGAACAGAGAAACACAACACACAGATGCAGATTTTGAGAGTATTGACGAGTGCTTTAAGTCCAGCTTTAAAATTTCCACTTAAAATATCTTAGGTGAACATTTATCCAAATATTTCATGATAAATTCTTTGGAAACATGAAGTTTAATGTAACATTTTGCTCTAGCAAGGAAGAAATGTATTGTGGATTAGTAAGACTGAGAAGTATGGTGCGCTTCCATATATTAGCTTTTGGTAAACCCTTTCTTATTCACAGAAATCAGGGACCACGAAGCCTGTTTAACTTTGTTTAATCCAGATGCTCCGATTTTATTAGTTTACCACTTGACAGACAAACAAAAACAAAAGCAAAAGCAAAATCTTGAGAAGTCTTGCCCCAGTGTTCAAAAATTATAGTGACAGAATTCTTATTTCTAAATTATAGTGACGGAATAGAGAACAGCATGGGAAATTACTAAGGTATAAAGTTGGATGAGACATGAGGATACAGATTATTTTAAATTATAAAGCCTCACACATAAATATACATATGGAAGATTTTACTGGAAATACTACACCAAAATGTGGGCAATGACTATTTCTAGGATATTCACAAGTTATATTTAGCTTTTATTGAGAAATGTTCCATATGAACATATACACATAAGAATATGTATACATACACTTGTGTATATATACATACACACAGTTATTTATTTATTTATTTTTTTGTAATCGGGAAGCATCTTTTAATTTTTCATGAAAAAAAATACCAAATAGTATTTTTAAAAATCTATTTTCTCTTTCATATTTTAACCAGTAAAATAATAGTTTTCACATAACATTTATACCTTACTATATTTGAAGTTATATAATTAGTGAATTTAGTATTTCACTGAATTCCTTGCTTTCTTTGGGGTTGTTTTGAAATCCTCTCTTGTTCCCACTCTTACCACTAGGTGGCAAGCGTGCACCATATTTCCTGAAATGGCATTTCACTCTATCGCGATGTTTAAATCCTACATGTGCCTGCGACAAACAACACTGATTTTTAAGAAATAAAAATTTCAGTAGAAAGACAACCAAAATAATTTTGGGCATATTTGAATTAGGTAAGGGAGGACATGAGAAAGAAGGGCAGTCACTGGAACTAACACTCAACATAATTCTAACACTCAACATAAAGTTTTATTTAAAATTTTAAGAAAGAATCATAATATGTATACACTATAAAATTAAAGGTCTAATCATGAATGTTTCATCAATTTTCAGTATTGTGCCACATGTTTATAAATATTGTTCCACTTCTGTAATAAAATTTCTTAATTTATAATAACTTTGTTTAATGCTAAAGTTACTAATGCTCCTTCTCACTATTGGGGTCATTTCTTCTCAATGGCTTTCTTTTTATTTTTATTATTTTTTTCTCTTTTTCAGTTGATTTTAAATTCCAGTATAGTTGACATACAGTATTATATTAGTTTCTTTTGTACAATATAGTGATTCGACGATTCTATACAGGACTCCGTGCTCATGATAAGTGTTGTCTTCATCCCCTTCACCTATTTCACCCATCCCTCACCCGCCTCCCCTCCCATTTGTTCTCTGTAGTTAAGAGTCTGTTTTTTGGTCTGTCTCTTTTTTCTTTATTCTTTTGTTTCTTAAATTCCACAGATGAACGAAATCATATGGTATTTGTCTTTCTCTGACTGACTTACGTCCCTTAGCATAATACTCTCTAGATCCATCCATGTGGTTGCCAACGGCAAGATTTCATTCTTTTAATGGCTGAGTAATATTCCATTGTATACACACCACATCTTCTTTATCCATTCATCTATTGAGGGACACTTGGGCTGATTCCATAATTTGGCTATTGTAAATAATGCTGCAGTAAACATAAGGGTGCACATCTTTTCAAATTAGTGTTTTCATTTGACTGCATTCTTTTTAAATTCAGAAATTCACTGAATGCTACCCTCAGGAAATATTAAAACAGAAATTAAAAACTGGCAGATTTCTCTCTGAAACATTGATATTTCAAATACTTGTGCTTTATGGTTAATAAAACTATCATTAGTAGGTTAGTTCCAAGCCAAAGAACACGATGCTTCACCAGAAACAGAAGTGATGCTTGATGCTATTTTCCTTTTAATAACTCTACCATCTAAGTAACAGCTCAGATGCTCCTATACACCTCTCGACCCAAATCTCATCCTCTCCACGCACATTCTCCTGCTTCTTGCCTGCCTCAGATTCCTCAAAGCTCTTTGATGTGAAGCTTGTCAAAAGCCCACCTCCTCTGTGCTGGCACACACGCGTGCACACGCGCGCACACGCGCGCACATGCACACACGCACAGGCGCGCACACGCACACACGCACACGTGCGCACACACCCACATCATTGGGTCTTCTACTTCTGCTAATCCTTATTCCTCATGAGTTCTCCAGTCTGAAGTTGGAGTGCAAATGGTCACAGAAATGCGTGGAGCCGCGGAGGATGAGGGCGTAGCTTGGAGTACACTCACTTGTCCTTGCTTCCATTTTTGAATTCAGCTTTTATCAGCCTTGAAGACACTGATTTATTAAAACTTTCTGAAACTCAAGATGCTCTAGAGCCTATCACTTTCTTTGCCTGGGAGATGGAAATAAAGCTTAAATTTATCATAAATATGTAAATGTGATACATATCCACATTATATATTTAAAGTAATGAATTCATACTAAAGAGCAAGATCTAGCATACTTGGAAACTCAATTACTTTTATTTAATAATAATTTTAATCAATTTAGATGACAGAGAAGATTTTCCCTCTGCCTCTCAGAACCCTATAGTCAAGTCTCCAGGGCCATCACCAGAGGTCCCTTCTCTTCTCTATCCACAGCCTTCCCCTAGGGGATCCCAGCAGACTCAAAGCCTCTGACACTCTTATTTTCTCCTGGGCTCACCCTTCTAGCTCTGACTCCCATCTGAAGTCCAGCTTTATACCATACTATTAAATTCCTACATAACATCTCCACTTGGGATTCTAAGTACCATCTCAAAAGGAACATGGCTGGATAGGCTTACGGAAGAATGAAGGGGGGGGGAAATTGGAGGGGGAGACGAACCATGAGAGACTATGGACTCTGAGGAACAACCTGAGGGTTCTAGAGGGGAAGGGGGTGGGGGGATGGGTTAGCCCGGTGATGGGTATTAAAGAAGGCACGTATTGAATGGAGCACTGGGTGTTACACGCAAACAATGAATCATGGAACACTACGTCAAAAACTAATGATGTAATTAATGTATGGTGATTAACATAACATAATAATAAAAAAAATAATTAAAAAAAGAAAGAAACATCTGTCACCTTAATCCTCTTTAACTGCCCCTCCCCCACCCCATTCTTCCCCTCACACCTTCCTGACATTAATAAGGGACAGGACTATCCCCATCCCCTTGGCTGTTAACATTGAAGGGTTGGGGTCATTCTTGAGTCCTTTCTCCTTCAAAACCCACATCCAAAAGGCCTTTAGCTGTGTCAGGCCTATCTATCATCTATCTATCACCTATCTATCTATCTATCTATCTATCTATCTATCATCTATCTATCTACCATCAATCTACCTACCAAGTTCTTGTTGTGATCTCAGTTGGTACAAAAGGCTCACTACCATCTGTCACCAACTGCTCTCCTATAAGCAGATCTGCAAACACAGCAGCCTGAGGAAACTTGGTCATTTAAAACTATAAATCAGACCATGGTTCACCCATTTCAAACACTCCAAAACCTTACTTAAAAAGTTAGATTAAATCCCAAACTCCTTAGTACCCCTTCTGCTCCTCCAAAATCTCGACCCAGCTGCCTCTTGGACTCCAGCGTCACCCACCATGATCACGGGGCACCCAGGTTCACACCCTTCTCCACCATGTTACCCAATATTGTTGTTTTTCCACAATACTTATGAGGACTTGAGTTTATCTTCTTTAATTAACTTATCTGTACATCTTTTCCCTCCTCTTATAAAAATGTAAAGCAAGGCAGTTGCCTTGTTCACTGCTTTATCACTTGGGCTTTGAATAACACATGTCATTTTGGAGATGCTTAATAAATAACTGTTGATGGACAGATATCAGAACAAAAATTTTTCAACAGTAAGATGGATATGGAGTGCCAACTTCCCATTAAATTCTGACAATTATTTTAATTTCTAAGAAAGAGCTAAACTTTTCTTAATGAACTAAAGGGAAGAAAATATCTAAAACATCAGAGATATCAATTATGAGTAAGCATCTGAGTAAGAATTCAAAAACTTCAAAAACTGGATTCAGAAGTGTATAGCTTGCTGCTAAGTATCATTTTTAATCATGATATTCTAATTACAGAAAAATAAAATTTAAAAAAAAATTAAATATATTTGGCCATCAGAATTGTCCCCAAAACAAATGTTTTGTTTTTCCCTAAAATAAATGGAAAAATTTTCCCTGCTACCATATTTTAAACTTAAAAGGGCCCTCAGGCTATGCAGTTAAGGAAAATGACATTTTATTTGAAAAATGCTGACCAGATTTCAGGCCAGAAATAGATTTGTCCTTCTTCTCTTCATCTCCTTTATCATCTTCATATATTTTTTTGAAAGATCAATATCTGCCTCCAAAACTCCATGTTCCAATGTGACTTAGTTATCTGTCAAAATATCCAGTATTATTAAGATACATTTTAATCTCTTTTTTTTAAATACAAGAAAATCTATTCACAAATTTCAGTTTAATCCCACTCACATTTATTAGATTCCCCCAATCTTTCTGCTAGAATCACGTATTGCTATGGCTCCAAAAAGACATTATATTAGAAAAGAAAAGCATCTTCATGAGAAAATTATATTCCATAGAGGCCATTTCTTTCCTCACATAGGACATGAGCCACATCATGATCTTATCCATTTTGTTTGATTCTAAGAATGAGCATACATTTTTATACTATAATGACATCTGCCTTGGGTCAGCTACATGATGATTTATTCATCATCTGTAATTAGACAGGCCTGCAATGACCGTAAGAGGATATTATAGTTCTTTGGGGTCTGTACTCTGATTATTATTAGTATTTGGACATGTGTCTCAGGCTTTATTTTCATGACTGCTGTGCACATGTCTGCAACAGTTGGTTGGACACACTGTTCTGTTAAAGTTACTCTACTTGGTTTCATTGTCGAACATGCCAAGTCCCAAAAGTGGGAACTGAAGTAAGGAAAGATTAGAGTGTTGGGCGCCTGGGTGGCTCAGTTGGTTGAGCGACTGCCTTCGGCTCAGGTCATGATCCTGGAGTCCCGGGATCGAGTCCCACATCGGGCTCCCTGTTCAGCAGGGAGTCTGCTTCTCCCTCTGACCCTCCTCCCTCTCATGCTCTCTGTCTCTCATTCTCTCTCTCGCAAATAAATAAAATCTTAAAAAAATATATATATATAAAAAAAAAAAAAAAGATTAGAGTGGAGAAAACAGGGACCACCATAACCTCGAGTTTGTGATTCTTCTAGTTCAAAGTCTAACAATTTAGAATAATAGTTTTCTGTCTGCATACAACAACTATATACAGTCTATTTTCAGTGGTAGACATAAACTACCGTAGCTGTAAAGCCAAAATCAAAGAAATCAATATATGTTATCCCCAAGGATCCTACCAAAAATTACAAGGAATTTACTGCCTTTATTCTTGTCCACAGGCTCCCTGGCAGACTGACAACTTAACTAAAGACAACGTTGATCTAAAAAGTTCAATGAAAATTCTGCAAAATTTTCTAAGTAGCTCAACAAATACACATAGAAACTAACATTATTTAAATATTTTAGTCTTTAAAAAATCACTCAAGGAAATTGCTTTTAAATTTTAATTATTCCACTGACCTGTATATCTATGTGCATACTTTTTAAAAACATAATTTGAGTTAAATGACCAAGTCAATAATAAATGTCCATCAATAATTAACTTCAAATATTGAAATATTTCTGATAGTTGTTTTCTTTATGCTCCAGTTGGACTCAACCACATGCTTAAAAAGAAGGAGGGGTTCCTGGCAGACTATACAATTTTATATTATAATCCCTTGCTCAAAGTCCTCATTACATTTGCAAGTAAGAAACTACTGAGTATGAAAATTTCAGTATGTTATTATCCCATTAATCGACAGGATAGTCGTCACCATTTGCTCTGTTCTGAACACATATTTAAAACTCACAGCTGCTCTATAATGCCTCCTTCATTTTCTGGAAAAGAAATTGAGGCTTAAAGTCAAGGTGTTACAGGTAAGAAAGGAGCAGAATTAATTGACTGCCACCAAATGGGTATCCTGTTTCGATTTTTTTCACAACAAAAAACTGTTTTTTCAGATGATTTGTAATTTTGTTTTGCAAAATGTTTAACATTAATTTTACAGTTCTAAACACATATATACTTGCCAAAATTATATATTTATGATACATTCCCTTTTTGTATTTTTTCTATAGTAATAAAAATATTTAATTTTTAAATAATTTCATTATATAGAAGAATATTTACTCAGTAGTAGGACATAAAAGGGACACATGTTTAGATACACCATTACCACTTGGCATCGTGTACCTTTGGTCTTCAAGTCGAATAAATTATTTTTTTCATAATTTCAGATGAAGAGCACATCAGTTTACTAAAAACAAATCAAATAAAAACAAAATAGGAACATCAAGTCTACTGTGGTAAAATGAATAATGGATCCCAAAAATGCCCACATCCTAAACCCCAGAACTTGTGAATGTTGCTTTATATGCAAAAGAGATTTTGCAGATGTGATTAAGGACTTCAAAATGTGGAGATTATTCTGGATTATCCAGACAGGGCCGATGAAATCACAGGTGTCTTTACAGAGGGAGGGAGGAGCTCCAAGGGACAGAGCATGCTATAACAAGGAAGCAAAGAGAGATGAGAGGTTACCTTGCTGGCCTTGAAGGAGAAGGAGCCAAAACCCACACAATGGGAGGCACACAGCTCTAGAAGCTGGGACAGGTGAGGGAATGCACTCTTCACTATGGCCTCCCAAGAGGGCGGCCTTGTTGACACCATGGTTTCAGCCCAGATAAATCTATTTTGAATAATAGATTTGTATTGTTTTAAGCACTAAATTTGTGGTAATCTGTTACAGGAGCAATAGGAATGAAGTTAATATACCCATTTACACCTAGTAGCTCACTTCTTAGGGTAATCAGAACACGGTCCACCAGCCCCTGTAGATGTACGTATGGCCACACAACATTGCAACAGGGTCAGGGAAGGTCAGAAATGGGAAAAGCGAAGAATGAGATCTCTGACGTGGAAGGGCAATGGTTTTCAACCAGGACACGCTGCAACTCCTGAATCCCGATTTGTGAAATGGATCAAAAGCAACATTTTCTAACTACTTACAACATTTCAAACATTAGCACAAACTCAAAGATTTACTCACGTCACCCAGCAGAGGAAGGACTACATGACCTCTAGTGCTCTAAGGACATTACAAAAATGTAGGCTTACCCATCAGCATCTGTTGTGCCATATACAAGCAAGCCATCAGGTGAGAGGGACTTGGAGGTTAAAAAGTAGAGAAATTCTAGTGTAGATCATGGTAATTATCTAATCTAAAAGAACAGGTCATTAGATAGTGATCTGTCCTCACCTGTTGGTATAATTACCACCCCCCAAAAAAACTCTTGATCAGTTATCACTTCCTGACATTGTAGATGTGTCTTGATTTTCTCCATACAGAAAAAAATGTAAATATGGGGCACCTGGGTGACTCAGTCGGTTAAGTGTCCAACTCTTGATCTCAGCTCAGGTCTTGATCTTGGGGTTGTGAGTTCAAACCCCACACTGGGCTCCACGTTGGGTGTGGAGCCTACTTAAAATTTATATATATATATATATATATATTACATATATACTCTTGTTTTCTTGGATTTAATAAATCCCTTCAGAAAGTCATACCAAAGTCACATCAAAGTTATATTTATTGCTTTAAAAAATGTTTACCAAAAAAAACTGTTCATTGTAGAAAAATCATAAAACATTAAGAATCAAAAAACCTCATCACCTAAAAATAATCACTATTACTATCTTAATTGCATTGTGTTCTACACACATGCATTGTATATATAATAGATACTCTATATTAAACATTTATCACACATGTTGACAAATGTATGCTTGTACTGTGTTTTGTTTGCTACTTGCTTTTAAAATTTTGTTTTTTCACATAGCTCAATGTTAGTATCAGTCTAACACAAATCATCTTAAGAGTGAAAAGAATATATGTATGTTCCAAGAACCATTTAACCATTAACTTAAGCAAGTTTCATTTTTTTAAAAGACTCTAAACATACCTGCCAGTAATATATATATTCTTAGGTTAATTTTTTAGATCAACAGGAGAGACCTTATTTTTTAAAGTTTTTATTTTTTTATTATTTTTTAAAGATTTTACTTATTTATTTGAGATCTCTCAAATTAATCAAATAATCTCAAGCAAGAGAGAGAGAGAGAGAGCATGCAAGTGGAGAGAGGAGTGGAGGGGGAGGGAGAGGAAGGAGAGGAAAGAATATCAAGCAGACTCTGCACTGAGCATGGAGCCTGTCATGGGGCTCAATCCCAGGACCCTGAGATCATGACCTGAGCCAAAATGAAGAGTCAGATGCTTAGCCAACTAAGCCACCCAGGTGCACCTTTTTTTAAATTTTGTAAACCTACTTGAGAATTTTGGTAGATACTGCTAAATTGCCCTTCAGAAAACATCCTCTTTTTTACCAGCATACATATATTCTCATTTTACTACACCACCTCCCAAACTGGGTATTTTATTATTGCTATTTTTTTAAGCAATTTGATAGATGAAAATTAGGTCTTTTTCTTATCAAAATTTACATCTTTGTTCACTAATACAGATAGGTGCATGTTTCCTGTACCAACAGTCCATTTATGCTCCTCTGGGAATTAATTTTCACCTTATTTGCCCCATTTTCTTATGGTATGCTTACATAACTTTCTCTAAATCATCTTACACAATCTTTATTCCTTATCAGTTAAGAATATTTACCCACTGCCTGTTGTCTCTGTGGCCAATTGCTCAACTCAGCTTTTCCTTTTTTAATTTTAATTATGTTTTTATAATAATACATACCTTAAATTTTGTATATTTATATATACAATATGTTCCCTTATCTGTAAATGTGTTATGTCTGCTTTAGAAAGACATGCCAAAGTAGGACACATATGCAGCAATTTTCCCAGCCTATTTCGTGTATTATTGATCTTTCAATCTATGCCATCTGGTATTGATTCAGTTGTAGGACAGATATAACTAAATATTTCCTATATTAATAAAGTAGTCTTAAACTTTTAAAAACACACCAAGTCATAAGAGTGAGGCATGGAGATCTCTACCAGGAAACATATCACTTTACATTTTAGTCTGTGTCATAATTGGTAACACTGCTTCCTGTAACAAATACCACTTTTTGTCCTTGCATGAAAAACACGTAAATACAATGCCTTTCAATCTTACCATTTACCCCAAACTTGTAAATGTGTTTGGCCTTGCTTTTTCCTAGAGAGGAAATTAAATATTACTGTTGTGAGTTTGATCATCATCAATATTTTCTGGTGTATAATCTCAGAGTGCTACTGAACTTGGTGCATTTTACATTCATAATTAAATATCTATATACTTTTCCCCCCTTAGGGTCCACCAAATTTAGTTTATGGAGGTCCTATGACAAGCGTACTTGTATATTGCAAAACTGGGAATGTGCACTATCGAGGACAGAATGTAACTTGTGTATGCAAGAGGCAGACGGCACACCAAAGTAGGCTCCAGACAAGAAAGGATAATAAAACTGAACTGTGAAATCATAACTGATCGCTGTGGCAGAGGAGTAAAGATCCTACTAATCTAAACAAATGCTGGAGAGAGAGCAAAAATCCCCTATGAGAAACGAATCAGGCGTTTTAGAATACAGTGTCTCAGTGGATAATTTACTAAAGAAACTGAGGACGTACACGGTGAGAGTGTGGCGCAGAGGACCAGATACAAATGCACATTTTCTGAAGTGAGTAACACGCTGGAGTTTAGTTTGAGTGAGTGTGGTGCCACTGGACCCTTCATCTCTGTGCCTCGGTGCTCACGTGCTTGTGGAAGGAATAAAAGTACAAAGGAAAGAATACAAGTAAGTATCAAAATGAAAACTCTGATGACTAGGTTAATAACATAGTAGTGGTGACCCAACTTTTAGGGTCAAGCTGATGTTGGAGTGATTATTTTTTATATGTTTCCTACCATTCTACTTTGCCACATCACAACTACCAAATCTAGCAACAGAGATGAACAGTTAATAAACACTAATGTATTAGTTAATATATGCAAGTAACATGTAGATGGACATCTGGACTATCTATTGCACTCAGAAGTGCACATCATTACAACAGGAAGGTGTTTTGGTTTTCTATTGATGAGTAACAAATTACTACAAACTTACTGGCTTCAAACAACACCCACTTGTATCTCAGTTATGTGAGTCAGAAGTTTGGGTTGAACGGGTTCTCTCCTCAGGGTCTCACAAGGCCAACATCAAGGAGGCAGGTGGACTGGGGCTCATCTGGAGCA
>NC_138381.1:5295904-5347063 GCF_054177405.1 Leptonychotes weddellii | reverse complement strand
GGAAGATCCATGAGGCACACCTTTCACCTCTGGAAGTTGTTGGTAGCAGAAATAACTTCCTTGTAGTCGTATGACTGAGGTTCCCATTTTCTTGCGAGTTGTTGGCCAGGGATGCACTGAGCTCCCTGAGTCTGCCCCTCTAACAGGCAGGCAGTTCACAACATACCTGTCTGCATTCTTCCTGCAGGTCAGCAGTTCATGCTTCACCTTATTTCAGAGAGCTCACCTGATTACTTAGGTCTGCCCAAGATAATCTCCCTTTTGGTGAACTCCAAGTCAATTGATTAAGAGCCTTATTTCCATCTGCAAAATAACTGTTGCCACAGAATACAACTGAATCACTGAATGATATCCCAAGGTATTCACGGGTTCTGCCTACCTCAAAGGGAAAGGGATGTGAGCAGCTTCTACACCAAGAGGTGGGACTCTTTTGGTTCATCTCAAAATTCTGCCTTCCACAGAATGCTTCAACTCAATTTTCCTTCTAATTTAGATGCTATTGTACGTATGTATTCATTGTAAATAAATCTATAGTTTATAACTGATATAGTCTTTGCCACAAATTAATACAAAATTCAATTTCTCATTTTAGCAAATTATTGTAAACAACATGCTACAACCTTAAAATGGATGGTTTGTTTTTCACCCCTTTTTACATGTCTGTTTTTTTTTTTCAAAGATTTTTTTTTTTATTTATTTGTCAGAGAGAGAGAGACAGCCCAAGCAGGGGGAGCTGCAGGCAGAGGGAGAAGCAGGCTCCCCGCTGAGCAAGGAGCCCGATGCGGGACTTGATCCCAGGACCCCAGGATCATGACCTGAGCCGAAGGCAGCCATTTAACCAAACTGAGCCACCCAGGCATCCCTTTATGTGTCTGTTTTTAATATAAATATGCTATTCATTAAATAAGTATTAAGTGATTAAGATTTTATTGTGCAAAACCTCTAAATGAAAGAAGAGCAGCTAAAGACAGAATTTCAGAAGTCAAAACTAGATATTACTTATTTATTCATCCATTCTAGTTTTTGCAAATGTATGTCACACAGAAAAAGCTCAAAAAGTTTGGCAGGCAGCTCAATTTGAACACATTTCACTAATATTTCCTTTATGTATATTATACAGTTCCATCATAATTGGTTATGAATTTTCATATATTAAGTATGTTTAATATTGAAATTATACTAACTATAATCAAATTTCTAAAAAATTGAGTGATTCTTTAGAGCAAAATCAATGACTTATAAAAAGTGATTCAGGGGCTCCTGGTGGCACAGTCAGTTAAGCAACCGACTCTTGATTTCAGCTCAGGTCATGATCTCATAGTCGTGGAATCGAGCCCCACATCAGGCTCCATGTTCAGCAGGGAGTCTGCTTGAGATTCTCTCTCTCCTCTCCCTCTACATATTCTTTCCCTTTGCTGTAATTTATTCAGATACATATGCAAAAATATGATGATTTGAAAATATATTTCTATTTGCTTCCATTGGTCTCCAGATGAGTTTCATGTACTGTATGATCATAGCATGTTCATGTACTGTGTGATCATAGCATGTTCGTATAACATGTAGACATAAGGTGCAACAGATAGGACAGAAGGATCAAATTTCAGTTTGTAAAGCATATAAACCCGTGCTGACATATCTGAGCTATATGAGTGATGTGTAAGTGCTACCTATTTTTATCACCATCTTTATCATCATCACCTTTAGAAAATGGGAGCTCTGTCCATTCCTTACAAGTGACAAAGTTATCCACAAGAGAACTTATGAGCTTAGAAGTCTGGTCTTTAATCCTTGCCACAGTAGTGTTCAATCACTAAGCATGGAGTTGAGGGTGTGCAGGGAAATTCAGTTAACTTCCTGGATCTTTTCTTATTCTGTTTCAATTCTCAAAATGTTTGGGACTGAAATAGATGGTCCCTAAGCTCTCCTTTAACACCTAAAAATATGACAAACATAAAGCAGAATCAGACCTATAAATACAAAGAATAAATGGATAGGGAGGGGGTGGGGGCTGGGCAAAATGGGCGAAGAGGGTGGGAGATACAGGTTTCCAGTTATGGAATGAATGCATCACAGAATAAGGGGCACAGCATAAGGAATATAGTCAGTGACACTATAACAGGGATGTAATGGGACAGATGGCAGCTGCACTTGTGGTGAACACAGCATCATGGGCAAGCTTATCAAATCACTAAGTTGTACACCTGAAACTAATGTAACATTGGGTGTCAATTTTACTCAAAAAATTACATCATATGGTCCCAATACAAGACCTTTTGATAGCTGTTAGAATATTATTGAATATGCTATAAGCACTTCTCAACACTGGGCTGGGGATATTACCTAATAAGTGTTGAGAACCAAGAAAAATATCAAGGAACCAAGAAAAACAGCAAGGTGGTTCCTTCTTACTTGAGTAAGACAAAGCTGGTCATTGATTTTACACTTCTAATCTTTACTCCATATGTGTGTGGGTGTGTATTGAGTAAGATTAGGGAAATATACATTAAATATGAATATTATATACGTATTATATAATTATATTATACATAAACTACATATACATATATTATATATATATGTATTTTAAAGATTTTATTTATTTATTTGACAGAGAGAGACAAAGTGAGAGAAGAAACACAAGGCGGGGGAGTGGGAGAGGGAGAAGCAGACTTCTCGCTGAGCAGGGAGCCCGATGTGGGGCTCAATCCCAGGACCCTGGGATCACGACCCGAGCCGAAGGCAGATGCTTAACAACGAAGCCACCCAGGTGCCCCAGTATATAATATATATTATATAAACTTTATACCTATCATCATCAAGAAAAACAAAAATGTAATGAAAAATACTCTCTTAGCCACCAGTATCGAATAAAACAATACCATTTGGGGAACTTGAAACTCCCTAAATAGAATTTCTTTATTTCTTCATTAAGAGCCCTTAAAATGACATAACCACTCATTTCTGAGTAGTAGCACTGATTGAAGTTCAGTTCTTGTTGTTTTGGAATTATCATCTCATATCTGGGATACTTTGATTTCAATACAGAAAGACTTAGTCCATCCCCACATACTTCATCACACAATGACTTTGATTTTATGCATAGATAATGGTAGATTCCACCCAGTTTTAGCTTCCCCCAAAAGCAAGAAAAAGCAGAATGTCAAAAAGCTACATAGGCAACATGACACAGCAGATAAATTTGTTCTAATTGAAGCTTATTGTAAAATTTATGAGATAATCACAGAGAACGTTATAGTAATACTTATCATTGAAATGAGAGTGATAATCCATCTCATTGCGCAGGAACATAAAGGATGGGGGTGATTTCCTCCTACGGAGGAAGAATGTCATGTTTTTTTCTGAATTCAACATTGAAAAGTCCACCCACTTGAAGGACTTCTAGAGATCCTTTATGTATATGCATGAAAACTCTATCTTTTAGCTCAGATAGAAATATTTCTAATGGCATTTGCACAGTATGATATAATTCACCATTTCTTGCATAAGCAGAATTTTAAAAAGACTCATAGAGCACTGGGTGTTATATGCAAACAATGAATCATGGAATACTACCTCAATAACTAATGATGTAATGTATGGTGATTAACATAACATAATAAAATAAAATTTAAAAATAAACAAACAAACAAATAAATAAATAAAAAGACTCCTAGAACTCAATCACTGTTAGAGTTGAATGGGACCTTCAAAGTTTACCAGTCCTTTCTGTACAAAACACAGACATTGCCTCCACCATCCACGCCACTTGATGATCCATTTTCAGACTGACCACTCTCCATCCAGAGCCTATATCCTCTATGGGGCATCCATTCATTTTTGGAAAATCACAGTTCCTATGAGCTGGACATGTTTTTTCCTAAATTTCACTCAGACGTTTCCCTATAATTTAACAAACAAATCTCAGCTTTCAGACATTAATCCATATCACCAACGTAAGTCTAAGGTAGTTATCACATTTTGAACAACAACAACAAAATCTCTAAGATAAACACTTCTCCTTTGGCCTGGTCTCATGTCTTTAGTTGCTTCTGCATCCTGCTCAGCCTTTTCCAATTGATTTCTCTCCTTCTCATTCATAAAACCCAGGAAAGAACAGATTATGTAATCTGCAGTTTGACCAGTGTAGCTTCCCACGAGACTATCTCCTTTGAGTTGTTTATTTCACTTTCCTTAATATCATTTAATACTGCTAAGATATTTTTTGTCAATTATTTAAAAAAAAGTACTGGTGCATACTGAGTTTGAATGAAATGAAACTTCAGGAAGTCCTAGGAGTCAGGGTTCTTCTATACTACTGTTGTTTTAGTTGATATTTGAAACCTAAGGATATATAATTTCATTTTCTCCCTATTACCTTTTATGGTACAGTTTTGATAAAAATTGAAGACTTTTGTGTTATTTTTAAAAACCTGATAATATTCTCTAACATATAAGCTAGCCCTTCTATATGTGTAGCATTTAAATTAGACAGGAGTTCTCAACATGTTATCACCCAAGACTGATAAGAATATGGAATAAGCACCTTTAACCTCTCACCAAAGTCAAGAGCTATCGTCCACTGTGGAGCAATCAGCAGTGAGGACATGAAATGTGCTATCTCGTAGCCTGGATTTCTTCCTACTCTAGTCAAGAAAACGACAAGAGTTTTTTTTGTGGTTTTTTTTTTTTTTTTTTTTGGCCCAATACCTTGCTGAAATAAAGATGCACTACCTCTATCATTTTGATCAACTACCGAAATGAGGACAGGATGGCGACATGCTGCTTAAATCTGCAATAACACTGGGCGCGATAATGCGTTCCATGATGGTATCAAGATTTAGAAAGACTGAGTGACGTTTGGTACTTCTGGTGTCTTAGAACTCTCCAACTGGGTAATTAGAGAGGAATTTCAAGCCAAAACTCTTCACTATATAAAAGAATTGTTCAGTATATTTAATATTTATGAACTGAAAAAAATACTGCATGCTGTGCCTATCACTGAGCCATCCTGGAGGTTTCGAACACATTTTTTTTTCTAATTAATAAATATATAGTTTCAAAATACAAGGTGCTGATTTCTTAAAACTGAATTTTTCAGGATTTTTTTTTCATTTGTATAAAATTATTAAACATGAGCTATTCAGGGCTTCTAAAGAACATTCCAAATATATCTATTAATATGACTCATTATTTGTTAGAACATAATTTTCTAAAATTGCTGTGCTTTGCACATAACTCTGGATATCACCCATTGTACCATTTTAAATATTTTCTGAAACTTTTTCTATTTACTCTCTTCCCAAGCAATTCTTTCTCTTTGCCTACTTTAATTGGAACTCTATTTTCTCAGACCTATTTGCAATAAATGGGACTGCAAGAGAAGCTTACTAAAGAGAACCTACCAAATATTTTTATGCAGGTTTTTAAGATTTAAACTCAAACTTCATCAGAAGCTGCTCAAGTTCCATATGCTTCGTAAGAGCTAAACCAAAGACAAAATCATCATTTCACGGTTGAACAGGGAGCTGTCTTAAACAAGGCTATGATGTCTGTGCCGAAACAGGTAATCAAAATGTGATATGTAACTCTCTCCTGTCACTGGGCCAAAATGAAGGAAAGGGAATCTCAGTGACTTTAAGAGCTAGTTAGACACGCCCTAGTGTGCTCACACTGCATGGAGAAACACCACTAGCAGCTGATGGGACTTGCAGCCTAGGACCTACGTGAAGGACAAACAGTCAAGTGCAGAGAATCTTACGTTCTTGAAAGGATGTGAAGAGCATCTGAAATCGGCTGTTCCGACTGCCCTCATCGGCCCACATGCGGATGACCCCAAGACCCGTGCGGAGCATGACGTCATTGGCCACGGTGCTGCAGAACTTTGCCTTCAGGTCCCCCACCGAGCTGCTGCCATCATACACAGCCACAAAGTTCCTTTTGCATTCGTTTGAATTCTGCATCTCATAGTCCAAGAAGCGTAAGTAGATCTGTAACATAACAACAAAGATATAGTAATTTCCTCAAATCAAAACATGAGAGTAGTTCAGCAAATACCAGGCATTCTCTTTAGTTTCACAAGACAGTCTTGATTGCAGTCAAACTTAGGATGTTTCCCCTGTGGGGAGCAGGAGGGTAAGATGTACAACTAAGATCAAACCGTGTTTGGTATTTTTTTTCAAATGTTATTTTCCTTTCTTTAGGTACATAAATGTATGTTAATAAATAATCTGTATTACTACTAAAGGAAAACAGAAATGGTATCAAAAGATAGTCTCTGATTTCACTTTGTTTAAATCATTTCACAGAACCACACTGTTTCATTTTTGAAGTAGAGCACGTTAAAAATAATAAAATAAAAAAGAGAGCTAATCTTTGATTATTCTTGCTACAACACAGAGTCAAGCCATTTAGTGAAGTCCACATAAATAAAAATTAAATTAACATTTAATGAGTAGAAATGCCCTGTGCAACCTACTCTATAGATTATTTTTAAATACTCCCGACTACTCTATAAAGTTTTATTGTCCTATTCAGATGATGAAACAGAGACTCGGGTGGTATAAACCGGAGATCAGACAGGGTCTCTCTAACTCCCTAGGCTATGACCCTTCCACAATATAACACTGCCATAGACATGCTGTTTTATGATCAACAGATTTTATTTGACTCTGTTCCAATGTACATTATAAAATCACAAGCAATTAATTCAGCCAAAGATAGTTTTGAAAAGAAGTCATCTGTCCATTCAACCATTGGTTCAGCATTACTACATCTTGGCCTCTGACTTTGTCCCAGACACTATTCAAGGCACAGGGAAACACCAGTGCACAAAAGAATGAGGCTCGGTGTTGACAATATGTGTCCATTAAACCATGACACATGGACACAATGTCATACCGACAGAAGTGATATAAAGAAAAAAAAAATCTGTGCACTATGAGAGGGATATCTGGGATGGCTCTGAAATAAAGAAGGCATCCTTCACAAATATCTACTAAGTGTTTTATGTTTTCTAACATGAAAGGCTATGGCCTATTTCCTCTCATACACCCTTCTATTATTAATGTAACATGGGCATAAACTGAAGACATGTGTTCACCTAAAAATCCATCTCTTTCAACTCGACATTCATTTTTGCTTATTTATTCATAAACTATGAATCCCATAAAACAAAAATTTCTCGGGTTCAGTTTGTCTGCCTTAAATTTAGAAGTTTCATTCTTTGAAAATAAAAGAAATTTCTCTTTTGCCCTCAATGTTCTTACTGAATGGGGCAGTGATCCTTGTTCATTTGACCTTCAAAATAGTTGTTTCCATCTCTGCTGACAGGTCTATAATATTTCAACAGTCTCCCACCCGGCCTGGATCTGTCCAAGGTTCTAATTTTCCAGTCCACTCCCAAAGCCCAGCCACATCAAAGTTTTATTTCTAATAAACAAATTTAATAATCATACTACAATCTTTTAACTGGTTCCATTGTAACCATTCCAAATGGTTACAATAAAAAAAGTTTATAAACAATGAACTGGCAAATTTTTCTTCTTATGTCTGAACATTTCATACTTATTTTACAAAATGCCATCCTTTATGCACAGGACATTAGTTATACGTGAGTAACCATTCCTTCTTCTCTGCCTACTAAGCTCTTCCTGTTTTTTCAAGGTTCAGTTCAATTGTTACACACCCAATGCAGAATATTCACTACCCCCACTCCCCAACCTTGGCAGAATTATTCTCTGCATCCTCTATGCTAAAATATTATTTTGAACATATTTTAAGCTTTAGTTGTGGGTTCCACAAAATTTTTACTACACCGTGTGTTCCTAAAAAGCTGGGGCAGTGGCATACACTTTTGTATTTGAGGCATTAAACCGTGTGTTGTATATACTAGGCATTCCATCAGAGTTTGTCAGGGGTTGTACCTGTGAATGACTGACTGACTGGAGAATTCTATTTTGTTATTGATTTCATTTGTTTACTACCAATCGACTATTGATTGGGCCCCTATATGCCAGACTGTTTTAAGTGCTATAAATAATAATTATGTAGAATAATTGGCATTTTATTATTTGCAGTAGGAAATCAAATACAAAAATTTCCCAAACAAGGTATTTCTACTATAACTCTGAACTGTCAGAGAACCACAAGACAGTATGCTGCAGACTTTGTAAGAAAGAACAGGCTAAAAATAAAGTATTGAGTCCAAAGTCAGGAAATGCTCATATAAATGAGGAAGAACAACAGAGAAATAGGGAGAAATGGGCAAAAACTGAGAAACAGTGGAAAGCACTTGAGTTTTATGATGCTTTGCTTGGTGAGGTTTTCGTACAATGGCAATCTGTAACATTGCAGTCGGAGCTATTCTAAAATTTCCCAAAACTTTGATGCTAACTTTAACTGCATTACTACAGACATAAAACATATGCCCTAAGAAAGTCTGCATGCTCCTCACTCCCAGGTTATGTTCTACTTTATTTTATCCGAAGTTCAACTATCACTCACGTTATCCATCGGGATTCACTCTTCCCAACCAAATATTACGTTCCTGAAAACTATCCAGGAAATCCCAAAATGTCCCCTTTAAGAAGGCATATCTGAAAATGTTAAACCTTCCAAGTTTGCACTAACTAGTTTGTTTTTCAAATTTTCACACGGATTTGTAAAAAGAGGTCGGGTCTTTCAGATGACCTTTACCAGGAAGCTGGAGCAAAAGAAACAAAACAGCTTGCTCAAGGGATGGAAGCAATCAATATGGGAGCCTTAAATAGGATTAAAATACCTAACTTTTGTTTTAAAGCTCTTTTCACTACACTGCATCACCCAATCCTGACTACAAGTAAACAGATTGAAAGCACTATAAAAATACAAATACTTACAAAATCTGGGTATTCTTATTAGGTAATCTAAATTTGTTAAATGCAACAAAAATCAAGTATATATTTATATTCTCAAATACCATACAATCAACTCAACAAAGTTATTAGCCCTCAAAAGAATATGCAATTACAATTGTAAATATACATAGTTACCAGCAGGAGAAAACCTTGAGTAGGGTACATAAAAAGTCCTTTGGAGTCAAATCTAAAGTAACCCCTCCCCCCAGTGTCCTTCCAAAGCTACAAAAACCAAATACTCTGCCCACACAGAGAAATAAGTAATCATTTGACTAATTTAAGAAAGAAAGATATTTGAGAGCCTGATGTTTCCAGGTTGAGTGAGTCAGTGGCCTAATGTGCCTGCCCACTTAGAAAGCCAGCTTAAAATGCTAATTTATTATCTGCATCCCATACTGGCAATAACTTAAGACATTGTGCTAACACATGATTTCACTCCAATCTCTCAACAACAATAGACACTTGTTATAACCATTTTAAAATGAAAAAGGCTGAGATTGGGAAAAACTAAGTAACTTTTTCAAGATGACCCTGGCCCTTAGGCGACAGATCAGTATTGAACTCGGATCCACCTGCCAGTTTGCTCCCTCGTACAGCACTGTGCAGACTCCTATAATTTTTTTTTTTAATTCTGACAGACTTATATTCCAGAAAGAAAGTTATAATCTTAAGGAAAACAAACTGCAACAAAATAAATGAATAAGCCAGCAAAAAGCCAAACTGTTTTGATTTTCCTAGAGGGGCGAGGAAACATGTTGACAATCCAGATAAAAATGAGATTCGTGGAAAATCAATGTGTCCCTCTGAAATAAATCGGTGTCTTAAATTTTCTTAGAAAGAAGTTTGTTTTATAGAAGAGCACTGCTATAGTTAGAAAGGCAATTTGCATATTCAGCCCATGGTTTCTCATTTGACAGCTCCAGAGAGTGTCCACATTTTCCATACGAGGTGACTGATTGGTATTCTCACATGAAGTTCAATGACAGCAGTCTAAGCACCTTCTATATTTAAAGGCCATTCTTAGTAGACAGGACACTATTTATAGAGGAAGTGAACAATTAGTCACTAGATTTTATATATTCCACTTCTGAGGCATTCTATTATTTTTTTAACTTCATTTTTGAAAAATCATTTAAGTAAAGAAATAAAATATGCCAGTGGATATTAGGTTTACTGGGTGCAGAGCTGTTGGTGCAAAAACCAACTGTCATTGGCCGGAAAAGGGATCAAGCTTCCCCACACTGTCTCTAGGATACATCATATAAAAGCCTTCCTTATATTAGGATTTAAATGATATCTGGCACAGCTTAAATCTTGTGCCATAAGATCACCAAGGGGGAAACACCACATGACATGGGTTTTATTTAAGGTGGAAAACTACAGAAAGCTCTTTAGTCTCTCTGCTGAGAAAAAGGGAAAATGATAAACAGAATCATATATAACTCCAGTAAAATAGTCAGATTACAATCTCCTCTCAGTGAATCATTTTGATGCATTCTTCTTTCTAATCAATCACAGAGTTTGAGCTGACAAAATGATTTATTGAATAGGCCCAGAGATGCCTCAGAACACATAAGCAATTTCTAGTAATATCTGTCTTCCAAATCACACTCATATGGAGAGCAGAATCCCTTTTGAGTACTTAAAGTAAGTAAATCTAGTTAACAATTTACTAAGTAATATATTTACAAACAAACATTTAATACCAACCTTTCAGCCTGGTCCCTCCCCTCGTGTCACAATGAGATGCAGAAAACAGACGTTGTTTGGAGCAATTATTTAAGACTTGCCAGAACAGTTTTCTCCATGAAAGTACAAATTAAATACATACCATAGCTTTAGATACGCTGTCCGTGGTTTCAATACTTTCTACTTTGATAAATAAGGCCACATTCTAAAAAGCATGTAGCCCAGAACTTCATGCTTGCTGTTTGATTTGTGACTGGACCTGCCAGGCCTTATAATTTTAGGTATGATATCCCATGAACCTGGAGGCTAGTAGCAGCATCCCCTTTATTCAGAGGAGAAAACCACAACATCATACTCTTTTCTAAAATGTTGAAATGACACCCTATAACAAATCCTGATGGGAATATTAAAATGATTTTCTGGCATGCATAAGCAAGTATCAAAACACTCCATCTCCAAAATCTGATCATACAAAACTGAGATTTCAGTTAAAAACAAAGTTGGATCGTGAGATGTTTATTGGTGGTTATCTAGCCAGTTAAAATTTCCATTTTGTTTACCCAATTTTTATTTTCATTTTTGGAGATAATAAAGGCAGACTCAGTCTTTAGAACCCTAAAACGTATCATTGTAATGGAATACAGTTACTACCCTTCATCTGCTGTGTTAGTTTTCTCCTTGCTCCATAACAAGTTCCCAGAAATAGAGCAGCTTTAAACAAGACCCATTCAGTATCTCCGAGTTCTGTAGGGTAGAAGTAACTGTGGGCTGGATTATATTCTCTGGCAATTCTATTGAATGGCAATTCTAGGATCAAGGTCCCTGTTTTCTTGATGCCCATTTACCAGGGATCACTTTTGGCTCCTAGAAAACGTTCTTAGTTCCTCTGACTTCCCCTTTTGCCTACAGCCAGAGAAAATCCAGCTTTTAAGGGGCTCGTGTGATGAGAATAGACTCACCTGGATAAATTCTCTTTTAATTAACCCAGAGCCAACTGATTGGTAACCGTAACTGCATCAGCAAAATCCCCTTTGCCAGGTAATTTAACATAACCAGGTATGTGATATTTTATATTCACAGTCTCACTGATTGGGCTGGAAATCTTGGGTGTCATCTTTAAGATTCTGCCTACAATTAAGTTCATCATACAATTTACTTTAAAACAACTTCATGAGGGGCGCCTGGGTGGCTCAGTCGTTAAGCGTCTGCCTTTTACTCAGGTCATGATCCCAGGGTCCTGGGATCGAGTCCCACATAGGGCTCCCTGCTTGGTGGGAAGCCTGCTTCTCCCTCTCCCCCTCCCCCTGCTTGTGTTCCTCTCGCTGTGTCTCTCTGTCAAATAAATAAAATCTTTAAAAAATACAAAATAAAAAAAACAACTTCACGATAAAATATTGACTTACTATATTTGTCAAGTTTTCCCTGTTTATTTAATACTAATATTATTCAAAACATTTTTGAATCAAGTAACAGCACATTAAAAATTAATGTGAAGTTTTAAATGATGGGTAATTACTAAAAGCTAGAGTTTTATTGTCCCAACACCTTAATCATTAAGTTAATCATCTTCATTTGTGTACTTTTATAAGTCTTTGACTTATCTCTTTTCCTATCTTAACAAATTTGAGAATTTCCTCAAATAGTGTGGTTTTGTGACATCACACTGGACTGGGAGTCAGGAGATGGAAATCTGGCCTTAGCTCTGTACCAACAAACCAAATACTTGGGCAGTCACTTATCATAGACTCATCAAGTTTTGGTCTTGAGGGGAGTTTCATCTTACCTATGCCGAAGAATTACCTGACTTAAATTATTGTACCAAATCTCTGCCAAACTTTATTTGGATTCCTCCTATGGAATCTTATTTGATTTTTGGGCAGCTCCATTATTAAAGCAAAAGCCAAACCTTCCTTATATCGAATCAAAAGCTATATTTTTTCTAGTTTCAAGCGTTTGAATAAATTCTAGTACTTGAAACCATGCAGATTAAGCCTTATCATTCTTTCCTGTCATATGACAGTCCTTCCAATGTCTGAAGATTGCCACCATGTCCATTTTTCTAGATATACATAAGTTTGTTTTTTATTCCATGAGTTTTAACTGAATGACAGACATTTTGCTTGGTGCTGAGTACCTAGAGATACATAAGCCCCAGCTTTCATGGAATTAACATTCAAATAGTTACCATGATTTGATCACCCAACATTCTTTTCTGTTGGTTCTCTTCTGTACCAGATCCAGGACAAGACACCATAACACCCTTCCACCATCCTCGCTCTAGAGTCTATACAAAGGGATCTCTATAGTCCATTGTTAGCCCGTATAAGACTTCATTATCATGTCTCAGCTTATTCATCTGTTAAATGAGATAATCAGGAACAGATTTCCAATGTTCTCTCTGGCTCTGGTATGCCAAAGTCTAAAAAATCTGGACTAATCACATTCTAATTAAAGGTGATCATCTGTATGGCTGTTTTCTATTTGTCAAAAAGCCTGAGAAGCAATATATACTTGACATAAATTTTAATAGAACTCCAGGAAACTTTTTATTACCTGCATTGTGCAACGTTTCAATTCCCAGTTATCATTCAAATATTCACCACGAGCCCCTTCGAGTTTAACTTGGGCTTTGATAGTCTATTCTCATAAGCTGCTAGGAACTCCACAAAAATAGAAAGCTCACATAGGCAGTCGTATCCAGTTCTTGCTTTTCTCCACAGTTATTCAAAGCCACTTCCTATCCTCTAACCTTTAATTTAACAGAGAAAGCTTGTCACAATAGAGTCATCTTTGTCCAGCTCTGCAGGCGGCTTCCCCTTTGGGTCACAGAATGCCAAATTCTGTAACAGACAGGTACACTGGATATTGTTGCTCTGGAATTGTACAAAAGACAGCCTATTTACCAGCTGGGGGAAAAAAAAACGACGTGTGTTTACGCTCCCATAAAAACCTTCTCTTTATCACTGCTGTGAAAGATGCTGCTTACAGCAATGAGGTGGGGCTCAAATGTTTCCAGCTGGAGAATTTTTTTCTAATCTTTCATTCATAGAGTTTAAGAAAAATGAATAGCACTTGCCTGTGAACCCACAGATTACGTAAGAGAGAATAATAAACTGCAATCTAGCTTCTTTATAATCCAAGGAGTGCGTGGGCTTTTATGTCACGAACAGCCTTTGATTTTTTTTTTAAAGGAGGAATCACTTGGTCTTTCTTGATAATACAATAAAAGTTTTCAAAGATTTGCACAGATGCAAAGAGGCCCGCCAGGGGCAAAGCTGGAAGACGGAGCATGGCTCTGAATGCCTGTGACTGCAAGTCTGGGCAAAGCGTGCCGCACTTCCAAATTGTATGCAGACCCAGAGACAGATTCCTGGGAAAATCAAGTGAGGAAAGCTAACACACTTCCTGAAATGCCAGCCTCCTCAAAGATGACTCTATTTTTCCCCCCGTTCTGAATATCCAGCCACCAAAATCTCCTCTATCGATCTTGAATCTTTCTTTGGTCTGTCTACCATCATAAGCTAGCCTCAACCATGGGGCTCATTGCCACATCTTCCTCCCGAGTCTTCTGCTCGTGGTGTTCATGCCTCTGTCCCTACATCCCAGGGAAAAACTTTTTTTCCAGAATGCAAAGCTGATCACATTTTCCTGCTGCACACTCTTCCATGTATCACTGCTACCAGAATGAATCCAGGTTCTTTAGGTCCCTTTGGCTCAAAGACTCATCATCCACCTCCATACTTTTATTTGCCTCCATGCTTTTATTTGGTCACATTCAATTACATATTTCCTAAAAAAGCTCACTGTTTTCTGATTCTATGACCCTGATGCTATTCCCTCTACCTGGAGAGCCCTTCCCTGGTCTACCTGACACAATGCTGTTTCTCATTAAGATTCAGTGGACACCCTGGCTGAATTTGATTCCACATTTGACTTACCTTCGCAGGTGTATGCGACTTCTCCCTCTCTCTACTACACCTTAGGAATACCTCAGTGATCATGGCTCATTCCTTGGATTATTTGGTTACAAATTTGTCTAAGAATTAAACAGGAAGCGTGAGGACAGGGGCCGGCATGCTTTCTTCATCTCTCCAACATGATGCTTGAGACTTTACAGAGCCACTAAATCTATTGATTAAATAACAAACTGTTTCAACCTCAATAAAGTCAATGACAAACCTAATAAATCAATAAGGCTTGGTTGAAACTATATAACTGAGGAGCGACAATAAAGGAAGGGGGACTAGCAAATAACACTCCCCACCTATGATAGTCACTGACACAAAGTTATCCCCAGTATTTCTTAAAATTTCAGTAAGAGGATAAATATGGTTGTTCTAAGGAAGTATTTCCAAAATAGTGGTCTGACTCTGAATCTGACCCATAATATATTTAGTTTAATAGCATGTAAATATACAACCTAAAAAATGTATTGCCAGTATTTAAAAGCCAAGGTGATCAACATAAAATCCTGACTTCTTCCATGTTATGAGAAAATTGGAGGACTTGGTAATGTTAGACCAATACTTTTTCATAACGACAATAAAAAGGAGCTTAAGAGGCAGTGGACACCTGGCTGACTTCTTTGCATGGGCCAGGCTCTCCCGGGTCCTGTTTGCCACTGTCCCCGAGCCTCATCATAAGATATTTTATATGCCAGAGATATGTGCTTTTGCAAGGCCTGGACAATTTCTTCCAAAGATACAACATTAGGTTGAAAAGTGAGCAAACTACAGATACTGACAGGAAGGGCATAAGTGTGATTATACTTAGACCCATAGCTTAGATATAGCATTTCAGTCCATTTTCCTGAAGGTTCGGGGGTGGGGGGAGAGTCACATTAGGGTCTCTTGTCCAGATGATCAAATGATCTCTTCAAACACCCTGTCTATATTATTTACAACATCAAAAGTTTCCTTGGTTGGGGCAAGACAAGTTGCATTTCAAACCAAAATAAAATGATAGCTTGTGATTGCAATCTGAAACCCACTTAGCATGTCCAGTTGGTTCAAAGCAGTGCATGCTCCAGACACTTCCCGAGCTGACTGTTTGCAAATCTGTTTTCACCTTGAGACTGACCTTGGATCGTGGAGGTGCCCGGATGTACCACTTGCAATCCACAGCCTCGCTAGCAGAAGCTTTGCCTTCTTTCATAATTTGTATAGATTCCACAATTCCTTCAGGACCGCCCATCTCAAACTCACATGCTAAATAACAAAATGCCAAACAAACATACAAAAATGGAGCTTGAATAATAAACCAAAAGTGTATTTCAGAGCAGAAAACAAAGACCTCTGAACATTACTGAGTATCTATTTTACCAACCTGGTAACGGTTTCAAAACTCCAAGGTCCTTAAAGTCGGGATCTTAAAAATCGAGAAAAAGATAATTAGTCTTATTCTGCATTTATTCCTTAAAATGATGGTGAGTAATATACCATTAAATTATTCAGGAATCTGCCAAAAAATATATTAAGGGAAATTAAGTGGTTAAATAAAAAACTGTATGATAATGTTAAGACGGAAATGTTAATTTATAAAACAGAATTATTACCACAGCGTTTTTATCACTACAAAAGAAGCCATTTTTAAAAACCTTCCAATGCCATTCTTCATCTGGGCATCAAATAAAAATATTACTCATCCCTAAATCCATAATCGGACACTAGATGGTTTTGTAAAATGTATCCATAGGTAAGTCAAGTTTTGAGTATATTTCCTTCTATGACATGTATAATCATTTTGTCTGATTTAACAGATTCTGTGAATTGTTGAAACATCATTTTCTTTGCCACTGAAAAACTGAAAGTACAAATTTCAGCTGTGAAACCGAGGGCCTCTTTCCCCCAGCAGAATGCACTATCCTATTTCCAGCAGACCTTTTTCCTTAACTTTTTATTCCATGCTAGCTTCCAAAGTATTCCTCAGTATTGGCGGTGTCCTCTCAACGCCAGCTCCCTCCCTGGCTTTCCCCTCACCCCACCCCAGGTCCAGGTATGTGTCCTTCTCTGCTCACGTACTTGGGGGAAGCTTGATTTATCATGAGCCTCGGAAGCGTCCTGAGTGTTAGAAGCCAAAATGCTGGGCTTGCTTCCACTTCCTGAAACTGACTTTGAGATAGGTATGCAGCCAGTGAAATGTAATGGTTAGCCGGTTGGAAGACTTCTGAGAAAGTTTTCTTCAAAAACAAAAAGAAACAAGACATATATAGTGTTCTGGCTCACACTGTGATCTGGTTTGTATGGGGTCCCTTTGGGATTGTGCACAGTGGTCAGCTTATGATGCTGACAGGTGCTAATGTGAGGAGATGCTAACTCTCAAGGGTGAGCAGAATAGAAACCTGTAGAACGCGAATCCTTACAAACATCACTGGGACACTATATTCAACTACCCTGTAGTCACACTTCCTCCCCCTTTTGCTTTTTGAAACAATGTACGTCCTTATAATTTCAGTTACTTTGAATTGGATTTTCTTTCACTTATGGATAAAGGCATTAATGGTTATGATTTTTCTTGGAGACACCTGGCATCCAATTTAAAAGGTAAATGTGCAACAATTTCTTTTTACTACTAAGGTATTGGCTATAAATTAAAAACCTTATAAAGTTAGAAATACATTGAGAGACACTGCTCAACAAGAGTCTAGGGCTGAAATATGAAAGGGTAGCACTCTCAGGAGGCAATTATTAATGGATATCAAGACTGTGTGTGCGTAGATGTTGGTGTGTATCCAAGTATGCTCCTTTATATGTCTGTGTGCCTGGAGACGCTAAGCCTGTGGCTTCAGGCTGACTGTATCACTGTACTTATTTTCATTACAGTTTTTTTTTTTTCCCTCATTTTCTTCAACAGTAATGTGTACTGATACACTGAAATTGAAAGGCCTGGATCAGCCAGGCTACCATTTAGTTAGGTCAACTATTTAGACTCACTTTATTATAGAACACAATTATAATGTGGTAATATATTGAATCAAGATACAAATCCTTTGTATAATTTTTTTTTAAGATTTTATTTATTTATTTGACAAAGAGACACAGGGAGAGAGGGAACACAAGCAGGGGGGAGTGGGAGAGGGAGAAGCAGGCCTCCTGCGGAGCAAGGAGCCCGATGTGGGGCTCAATCCCAGGACCCTGAGATCATGACCAGAGCCGAAGGCAGACGCTTAACGACTGAGCCACCCAGGCACCCCCAAATTCCTTTGTGTAATTATTTTGAAAACAGTTCTTTTACCTTTCAGAAGGAAGGAAGGAAGGGAGAGAGGGGAGGAGAGAGGGAGGGAGGGAGGAAGGGGGGAAGGAAGAAAGGAAGGAATGAAGAAAGGAAGGAAGGAAAGAATGGAGGAAGGAAAGAAAGGATAAAGAGTGAGGGAAAGAAGGAGGAGGAAATACCTGGTGCAATTTCCATGAAAGATGCAGAAATGAGAACAACATAGTTAATTTAGATCAGGATACCCCAAGTAGATGTTTTTGCCTTCATCTAAATTAATGGATATTTGGTTATTCTTTCAAAAAAATGTGTGATATTTGTATATATATATATATATAATTTATTTGAGAGAGAGAGAATCTCAAGCAGACTCCCTGCTGAGCATGGAGCCCAACATGGGGCTTCATATCACGACCCCTGAAGAGAAATCAAGAGTCAGACGCTTAACCGACTGAGCTACCCAGGTGCCCCTCAAAAAATGTGTATTTAATACCTACTGCGCGCAATAAAAGAACTATGTTTTGTACAGAATTACGCAGATTGGTTGTCACCACTAAGTAGTTTTATTGGTATTGAAGAGACCCAATATTTTCCCTTACTTTTACATCAAGCTTGCCCACCTCAGTTATCCAGATTCTTTATTATTCATTATGTCCCTTTCACTATTTTGCATAACGTTTAATAATAGTCATTATAGATTTGAGTGTTTCAGCCTGGCATGGCTGTTCCTATGATTCTTGCAGACGTAGTTGGTATTTCATTTTCTGGTTTCAAGGCTAACATTTGTCATTTTTATAACTCGTGCTACACAATGTTGAGAGAAATGCCAGTTCTGGGAGTTGAAAATTTATTTTTGTCTTTGTATTAATGGTGAGAGCACTGATGGTTAAGAAAAGGAGGGGAGGGAGGGAGAAAAAAACTTGAGGAAAAATTGTTTCTGCACTCCCATTTGAATAAGCCACCAGTAATATCATGGTCGCAATGACCCGCAAAATAGAAAATAAACAACACAATAATTTTTTTAAAAGCAGCTTACACTGGATTTAAGAATGCTAAAATTGTTTTTTTTTTTTTTGCCCCAGGTTGTTCAGGGGCAATGACAGAAGTGATTACGCAGCATCACAGTGAAGATGGAGTAGATGGAGATAGTAGCCACCTTCTACTTTAGATCTCCCCAAAGCTATTCTCCACTAAGCAACCCTAAAAAACTTTTAAAAATATAAATCAAATCGTATTACTCACCTGGCTTTCATTGCTGGTTGAATAAAACCACAGCTCTTTTTAAAGACTGTAATTCTCTGTGTGTTCTTGCCCCTGACCCCCTGGCCCAACATACCACAGGCTCCCGACTTTTCTGTCTCCTCTCAAAACAAGCAGAGCCTTCCTGGTCCTCCCCCATGTGAGGCTGCCCCCTCAGCGCTCAGAACTTGTCACTCCATCTGCGCTGCCCTCCCCACAGGTCTTTGCATGGCTGGATCTTACTCCTCCTTCAGCTCATGCCTGGAGTACGGTCTTCTCAAAAAGACCTTCCTGCATGAGCCTCTATAAAGTAACACTACCTCTCACTTTCTTTTCTTCCTTCATGGTTTCTTTTATCAAAATCCACTCTTGTTTTCCTATTGGTTTACTTTCCTATTGGCCATCGACTCCCACCACACTATAAGGAAGCACATTCTATAAGGGACTTTGTCTACTGCTCCCCTCGCCCCAAAACCTAGAATACCACTTGCACATAGTGGGAGCACCATAAATATTATTGAATTTAACATATTTCTCTGTGTATATAAAAAATACAGTTACTTTATACCACGTTGATTTTCTTAAACTGTTGACGTATTTGCAACACATACAACTATACCTTTCCAATTCAGAGGCTCCCACAGTAAATTATCAAATTAGATGATATATTAGGGACTAATCCCTAATAAATCAAACCCAAGTCTCTTTCTTTCTGGGCACCAGCTGAACACGTCCTCCACCCTCCCTGACGGGTGTGGGTCACTGTGTGGCCAAGTTCTGCCCAGTGAAATGTGGACAAAATGGCTGAACTTCACTTGAAGGCTGAGCTCATAAAAACTACTTGAAACAATTCTCCACTCCCTCTTCCTCTCTTCCATGGTCCACCACAGAAGATCCCATTAGCTTCAGCTCCTAAATGAAAATGTATGACAGTGTTTCCAGATCCTACATGCTATTTGATGACATCATCACTATTATGGTTACTAAAATATTTGCTTGTGTTTCCAATAATATTCTAAGGTAGTGGATTTAGGGTATAAATGATACACATTTTCAGAGATTAATCCAGTTTATTCTCAATAATTTTACTGGACATTTACTGGCTTGCTTCAATTTTCCCTGCTCTAATCTCTGTAACCTCATTTTTGTCCAAGACATTGTTATTATGAAATCTAGAATTATGTCTCAGACATACATAAAAGCACAAATAGAATTTAGGACATATTTCTGTCTTATTTTATGACTATATGTATATGTAAAAGCATTTTAAATTTTTTTCTAATTTTAAAAATTTTATCTAAATATGAATATTATGAAATTCAGTAATATTTTCCCTGAAATAAAAGAAATATATCTGTAATATATTCTTCTTCCTGTGCAGGGGAGACATTTGTCGGAGATGGAGGAGACTGACAGCCTCGCTTTCTCCACCATCCTTACACGGTCTGTTTCTAAAGCTGGAGAAAAGCATGACACTAATATTCCAAAGAGGTCTCTTACTCATGAAAAGGAGAAATCTACTCCCAATAAGAAGGGAAAGCTGTCCATAAGAAATGAAAATATGACAAAAGCTATCATTCCTTCAGTTTTATAGATGTTAATAATTTGTTTTATTGCAATTTAGGCAAAAAATATTTTCTAGTAATTTTATAGTGACAGTTTGATTGCAACATTATTTTGAGTAAATAGTTGTTTAAAAAGTATTAGATATTTTAAATGTAGGCATAATCAGCTCTTCAAAAGCTAAAAATCTTTTATTACACTTTTGAAACTGAAATTGATAAAGTCACTGACGCATCTTACAAAGTAAGTTACCGTCCTGCATTGGCTGGAGAAGCACACACAAGAGATGACAGACTAACAGTGTGCAGTTGCCATTGCTTGATGTCTACTGGATGGAGAGTCAGGGAAAAAAAACAAAAACAGGACTCTCCTGCTTTCCAGCCTCACAGCAACTTGTTGATTTAAAGTTTTAGCTTTAAACAAGAAGAAAAACTTAATATCTTGTCTACAGAATTTTACTTTTGTGTAAGAAATAGATGTACAGACATGGTTGAGCTTGCTTCTTTCGCTTGAGTTCATCCAGTGTCAGCATGAGCCAATCACCAATGACCTTCTTCTGTGTGAATGCTTGGCAACAACTGCGAGTTGTGCTGAAATGTTCAAATTACTGGAAAACTTCTGAATGTTATGAGTTATGCTGGAACATCTGTGTTGACATTTGCATTGACGGTGCAAAAGCAACAGTAAATAAACTGCTGATGCTTTAGCAGGATTCAAGACCATGGCACCAAACCACAGCCATTGGTATTTATTGTATAATTCATGCCCATGCATTCGTGGGGGTAGAGAACTATTTTACTTAAAAATCTCCTTGATGAAAAAGTGCTATTTTTTCAAAATCTAAAATTTTGAGTACATATCTTTTCTGCAGAATGAACATAGTGAATCTGTTGACTTTAAAGAAAACAACTGACAATATTTGCTGCCAATGATCAAATTCAAGCTTCAAGCAAAGAAAATCATATCCATCACTGTGTATCTGACAACTTTGCAATACTTAAAGCATTTTTAAATGTGACTATTGATTAAATGGACAACTGTGATTTTTGATGTTCAATAATGAAATGGGTCAGCATTTGGAAGATCTGTGTTACTGGTGATCCAATAGCTGTCAAAGAGTAATGCATGACCTTAAGGAATCATACGTGGGTGAAAGAGCCATAGACAGATGTTAATGAACAGAATACAAAAACTTCATTGATATAGTTTCACCATTCCTCATTGCAAAATACCTTTAAGAAACTATCACTTTTTGAGATTTGAAGTAGTATATCCATCTGAAAAGGCTATGAAAATATTCTTCCCTTTTTCAACTACATATCTCTGTGAAGTTGAATTTTCTTCATTTACTTCAACCATAAGAAAACATTGTAATGCATTTAATGAAGTAGATGTGAGAATCTAGTTGTCTTCTAATAAGCCAGACACTGAATAGATTTCCAGAAATTAAAACAATGTAATTCTTCTAATTATTTTAATATTTATTAATATTTTAGTATCAATAAATGCCTTTTAACATATGTTTTTATGTTAACACAGTACACTTTTTCTATGAATTAACAAATAGCTATTTAAAGTGTTATCAGCTTGGGGCGCCTGGGTGGCTCAGTCGTTAAGCGTCTGCTTTTCACTCAGGTCACGATCCCAGGGTCCTGGGATCGAGCCCCGCATCGGGCTCCCTGCTTGGCAGGAAGCCTGCTTCTCCATGTCCCACTCCCCCTGCTGTGTTCTTGTTCTCACTGTGTCTCTCTCTGTCAAATAAATAAATAAAATCTTTTTAAAAAATTAAAAAAATAAAATGTTATCAGCTTGAATGTCTAATATAATAAGGATTGACTGAATATGGCCATATAATCCAAAGCACTTTGAGGTCTTTAAGAGAGGGTAAGACTAAAATATTGCAGAAGTTCTGCCCTAGCCAACCCCACCTTTGTATCACGGGTAAAGGTCTTCCAACAAAAGTCAAAGCTGAAATTTATTAAATCAGGACTCTGTGATACATTTATTTCATATTCAAAAGAAATTTCCACAATGCTAGCCATATTGTAGATGAACTTTCAGTAAGTTAATGTTTATCTGATTAGACTATCACTAAACCAAATCAGAGATATCTTCATTTTAGAAATGAACAAAATGGAGGTTCAGTTACTTTAGGGAAATGCAACTTGTTTTGACCTAAAACCTAAACAGCTTTATGGCTAACTTATAACTTTGAACCAATCATTAAATATCCCTGGAACTTACTTTTCCTGAGCTGAAAATGTTGCTGATCTAGGCTTTTATAGCTCACATATGCTATTATATCAGAAAACACAGTGCTATTCCTCGAACAGCAGTTTATGGGAAAATGGAATGGCCTGACCTGGCCATGTAACCATAACTACAAAACCCTCTGACTGTAAAACTTAACTCAGTACTTGGATATGGTTGCAAGGCACAGTTCAACCACTCAACCAGATAGTCTTAGAGAATGTGAATCAGTATTTCCCTCAAACTTCCACAATCTCACACATTCTGAATTATGTCATAAGCTACATATGTCTCCACTTCTCCTGTCTATTTACTTTGGAAAGTCCTGAAATATCTCTGGATGTATCTTTATTCAGTCAGCTCTTACGTGGAAGCTAACTGCCCTTCCAGTGGACACTTCAGTATCTCTACCCTTCTCTACCCATCTAGAACCCATCTCAGCCTTGGCTCCCAGCCATGAAAATATCAATAATATTTTAAAGGACTTGCAAATTTCCTTCTTGAAATTCCTTAAGGTTTGATTTCTAAAATCCGTATATGAGTAAATTTATGTTAAGCCAGAAGTCATGATATATAAACTCGGTGCCAACATTAAAACCCTTGGGAAGAGAAACTCTCTGTGAAGGTGTAATTGCCAGCCTTATGCAGATGTTTTGTTTCCTTGTTTTATTTCTTTAGCTATAATATAGAAAGTTTTCTCATGATGCTCGTATTCACATTTTTAAATATATTGAGAAAACATAACTCTTTTTTATTAAATGTATGCAAAGAATCTAGATTTTGCTTGTGCTCACACTAAACAGGCTTTTACAATGTTTGTTTTTGACAGTCACCAGACAATAGTATTGTTCTATGCGGAAAATGTGCATTTACTAAAAACTTGTGAGAAGAAAGGAAGAAGAAATCATCAGAAGACCAAAAGAGTAATAAAGACAAATTAAAAAAACCTAGATAGTCCAAAACTGGCATTTGGTGTTTGAATATTGAATGCAAAGGAAGCCAGGGAAGTTCTTGATTGATTATTAGCAACTCCCCACCCCTGCCCACTTCTGTCAGAAGCCCCTATTCACTCATCCAGTTATTACATTCTAAATGACATGAAACCTCAGATGAACAAGTCCATCTTTTGAACCATCTTTTTCATAGAACTGGTCTAATAAGACATTTCTTGCTGGCATAACTGTGGTGCCAGCCCTGTCAGTGAATGAACACTTCTTTAAAAAAAAAAAGATTGATTTATTTATTTTTGAGAGAGACAGAGAGCGCACGCTAGAGCAGGGGAAGGGGCAGAGGGAGAGAGAATATCCAAGCAGACCCCTGCTGAGCGCAGAGCGCGACGACATGGGGCTTAATCTCATGAACCTTGAGATCATGACCTGAGGCGAAACGAAGAGTCACATGCTCAACCGACTGAGACACCCAGGCGCCCCTGAATGAACACTTCCAATGTCCTCTTCTTCCGCTCAGCAACTTCACACTTAATGCTTTCCCAACATTCAGCAATGTTTATCTGTATACACAAGAAAGATGCAGGCTTCCAGTTATGGAAGGAATAAGTCACAGGCATAAAAGGCACAGCATAGGGACTATAGTGAATGATATGGTAATAACATTGTATGGGGACAGATGGGAGCTACACTGAAGGTGAGCGTAGGGTGGTCTACACAGAAATTGAGTCACTATGTTGTACACATGAAACTAATGTATTTATTTGACACTAATGTGTCAACTATACTCAAGAGAACTATTTTGTTTAAAAAGTGTTATTTTAGGGGCACCTGGGTGGCTCAGCCAGTTAAGTGTCTGCCTTCGGCTCAGGTCATGATCCCAGGGTCCTGGGATCGAGCCCTGCATCGGGCTCCCTGCTCAGCGGGGAGTCTGCTTCTCCCTCTGCCTCTGCCCCTCCCTTCTGCTCGTGCTCTCTCCCTCGTTCACTCTCACTCTCAAATAAATAAATAAAAATCTTTAAAGAAAATTTAAAAAAGTGTTATTTCATAGGAATCAGGGAGAAGTGGAATTCTTGACCATAGAAGAGTTTAGAGCAAATATCATGGCAGGTACTGTGGGACTTGCATCTGAGGTTTCATACCTAGAAGAGAGAGAGCAGGAAATGACGTCATGAGGGCAAAGTGAGAGTCTGGGCCTCTGGCTAGCAGGGGTGGCACGCAGCTACAGAGGAGTAAGGTACTCCTGGCTCTGACATGCCAAGAACTGAAAGTGGGGGTGGCACCACAAGTTATGTGTGTGTGAGTGTGAGCGTGAGCATGCTAGGGGTTGCCACAATCCTCACATCAACCTCTTTTATCCCACTGTGTCACTGTATGCTTAACAAATTGTCACTGAATTTGAAAAATATATATATGAAAAAGTTATGTTTTCCCAATCTTATTTAAAAATATAAATGCTGGGTGCCTGGGTGGCTCAGTTGGTTAAGCGACTGCCTTCGGCTCAGGTCATGATCCTGGAGTCCCGGGATCGAGTCCCGCATCGGGCTCCCGGCTCGGCGGGGAGCCTGCTTCTCCCTCTGACCCTCTCCCCTCTCATGCTGTTTCTCTCTCGCTCGCTCTCTAATAAACAAATAAACAAAATCTTTAAAAAAATAAAATATAAATATAAATGCGAGTACCATGAGGAAGCCTTGTAAGTTACAGCTAATTAAATATAAAGCTGCACAAGCCATGCAAATGTAGCTTCAAGACAAGATCTTTCATGCTTCCAGTGGATCTGATGAGCCTTAGCTGGCTCTACATAGAGCTGGAATGGCCTCTAATTGGAGACTGTGGGAGTGTCCTCTGTTGGTGCCCTTGGTAAGGACACTAGAGTTTTTATGCCAGGTGCTAGCAGTGCACACGGGCAAGTGGAGCCATCATGGGATTGGAAAAAATGAGCAAATGCAGAATGCCAAGTTCTGTCCCTGCCAGTAGATTGTCGTGAGCACATGCATGATGCATCTCTTGATAAATCCTGGAGATACCCATGGAATGATCTAAACAGATGCATTTCTGCCCATCTGGATGAGGAGCTGAAGTTACCATGTTCTGTCTTTAAAAGGAAGCGTGTCCTTACTTTACCCCACAACTCTCATCTTCTTGGACCAAGGTCAGAATCATCGAACTTTGGCCATCCTTCAAATCCACAAAATCCAGCCACACACTTTTTATAAAAGCCATGTATGTGCAATGCATATTGATGTGGAATGACTGAGATTAAAAGGGCACAAATGATATTCCAGTCAATAAAAAACTGAAAAAAAAAAACCTTGAAACAATATTATGTTAAACCAAATGGCCCTAAAAGCAAATCCAAAATATACAATCAAAAAGGAGGTCAAATATTAATTTCATAAAGAAGAATTCACCAGAAAGATTTAATGACACTAACCTGTGTTATGTAACAATAATTATTGAAATGGTCATGCATTACTCTTTGACAGCTATTGGATCACAGTAACACAGATCTTCCAAATGCTGACCCATTTCACTTCAGTTATTGACAGAATTCTACCTTCTAAGGTATCAATTGCCTCCTTTCTAAAAAAATTGGTACCAAGCAGAGAATTTATGAAAATCAGCTAGATAATGGATAGGATATAGATTTCCTAAAGTATAAAGTGCTATCTAAGTTATCCCATCCAGGTACACCAGAATTTTAGCTCCTGCATGGTAAATGGATACCTAAAATATTGTTTATAAAATATACCTAAAATATTACTGTTGCTCTAAAACCCTGATTCACAAGTCAACTCCCCCTGTTGTAACCTCACTGTCTATTTTGCGTATGGCACTTACTTCTACTGGAAAGCATCTAATTTTGGGGTTAATGAGGATTTCATCTCACTTCCTCAAATGCCTGGAATCAGCTGGAGAATCCCTGCAGAAAACTCATAAGTTTCTACTGCATATTTACAAATATCCAAATAAGGATAGATACATGGTAAATGCCCAGACATCCACTTTTCCTTTAACATATGACAACATATACAAGGCATTAAAAAGCCCTTTTATGTCAACTTAGCTAAAAATTTATACCTTAATTTTAGATTATGGTAAAATTGAGCTTCTCTGAATATGTATGAGGCCATTGAAGAAAACATTGTGCCTCATGTCACAGCTGGTGATTCCAGAGGACTTCTAGATGCACACACCTGTCTGAGAACTGGAAATCTCACCACGTACTTGCCTTCTTCACTAGCAGTTAACTTTGGTCCACTTAAGTATAGGGATATTAAACGATTACAAAAATAAAAATCCGGAATCATTTCATTTGCATTTCTCACATTTCTTGTCAGCCCCGTGGAACTAATTTCTCCAATACCACAGTGATGCTGAAGGCTGGAATGGGTGTCTGAAACCAGTGCTTTTTAATGAGTATTTCATTTGAGAATACAAGTGATCAGTCAGGCACCTAGTTTTGAACCACATGTTAAGAAAAGTAGACTATAGCTCCTTAAATTCCTCCTCCTCAGAGAAAGAATTATTTCTGGAAAGTTTAGCCTCCATCTTAGGAACTGGGGAGAATTATAGATGCTGGAGCTCCAGACAGAGCTGGGCTGTCTTCAGGGTCCACTTGACCCCAAATCGTTCATCTAAAGATTGCAAGAATCAAACACTTTTCTAGCCTAGATCAAATACAACTCAGTATGCCCATTGAAATGTAAGTCTTAGAATGCTTAATAGTGCTGTACTGACATTTGTTTTCATTGGCATTTTAAAAATATTTGCGTAATTGTAAAGCTGGTGCTACATTATCAAAACTTGAAGTGCTTCATCTGCCCAGAGACTGTAGTTTGAGACCCAGCTGTTTATTGAGACACTTGCTAAATCTGCACTCCATCTGCCCATTTTTCTGTCATTCAAATATAAGAGCACCTAAAATTATTTCATAAGAGGTGTGAAAATAATGCAAGATTTCCCCAAAGTAATGGGTCTAACGCAATATAAATCAATATCATAATTTTTAAACTGAAAGGAGGGAATTAGGTCTCTCTTATTTTAAGTCAGAGAGTATGATTGATGGGATCCCATCAATTTTATTTCCCTAGACTTTTCATTTTTATTAATTACTAGCCTTCTCCTAATTACCTGAGCTGAGAATTTCTAAAACAAAATTAACTTGACTCCTTCACACCTTTGCTTTCATCAAAAATACCACCAAGAGCTTTCAATTATTCTTTGTAAAATCCCTTACTACTAACCTCCCTTTCCAGTCTACCTTAGTCTTCTTATTCCTGGCCTTTATCACCTTAGGGTATCAGAATCCTAGCCAGTCTCTTTGCCTTAGTCCCTCCCCCTCCAGTGCTTTGTCAATATTTGAGCTAAATTGACATAAAAGGCAGAAATACATCCTCTCATATAAGGTCAAATGATTTTTGACAAGGATGCCAAGACATTCAATGTTGGAAGGGCAGTCTTTTCAGCAAATGGTGCTGGGAAAGCTGGATATCCATGTGCAAAGTAATGAATTCGGACCTTTGCCTAACATGTACAAAAATTTACTTGAAATATATCAAAGACCTAAATGTAAGACCTAAAACTATAAAACTCATAGAAGAAAACATTGGTTAAACTCTTTATGACATTGACTTTGGCAATGATTTATTGAATATGATACCAAAGGCCCAGGCAACAAAAGAAAAAATAAACAAATGGACTTCACGAAACTTGAAAAAATTTATGCATCAAAAGAATATCAACAGAATAAAAAGTCAACTCACTGAACAGGAAAAAATATTTGCAATGCAGGTATCTCATAAGATACTTGTCTAGCATGTATAGAGAACTCCTAAAACACAACAAGACCACCAATAAAAACCTAACAGCTCACTATTCAAACATGGACAAATGACTTGAATAGACCTTTCTCTAAAGAAGATATATAAGTAGCCAGTTAAGCACATGAAAGGATGCTCAATATCACACACTAATCATTGGGGAAAAGCAAACAAAACTACAATGAGATACCACTTCATGCCCATTAGGATGGCTACTCTCAATAACAGAGAAAATGACAAGTGCTGCTGAGAATGTGAAGAAGCTGGATCTCTCATGCACTGTTGGTGGGAATGTCAAATGGTACAGCTCCTGTGGGCAACAGTATGGCAGTTCCTCAAAAAATTAAAAACAGAATCACCACATGACCCCAAAATTCCACCTCTGGGTGGGAATAAAAGACAGGACAGAGCCAAAGATGCTGATCATATCAGATTTCTAGAAAGAAAGAAGAAAATGGAGAGCATACAATATTTAAAGAAATAATTATGCAGAGTTTTAAAAGCTGTTGAGAAAGAGAAAATATTTAAAACAGCCAGAGAAAAAGAAAAGCCATTTCTTCAAAGGAGCAAATACTTGTGTTTAACAGAATCCAGAAGACACTGGAATGACATATGCAGGATGCTGGAAGAAGGTGGGTGCCAACCCAAGTCGCACCTCCAAGAAGGTATTATCAACACATATAACCTTCAAATCATGATATCCAGAATATCTATAGACTGACAGTATGCAAGAGACAACACAATATAAAATGGGTAAAAGTTCTAAATAGGTATTTCACACAAGAAGAAATCCAGGTGTCCAGGAAACAGAATACAAGCTACTTAATCTTATTAATAATCAAGAATTGAACACTAATTGGGGCGCCTGGGTGGCTCAGTTGGTTAAGCGACTGCCTTCGGCTCAGGTCATGATCCTGGAGTCCCGGGATCGAGTCCCGCATCGGGCTCCCTGCTCAGCGGGGGGTCTGCTTCTCCCTCTGACCCTCTTCCCTCTTGTGCTCTCTGTCTCTCATTCTCTCTCTCTCAAATAAATAAATAAAATCTTAAAAAAAAAAAAGAATTGAACACTAATTAAAACTATGTCATCCCATTACACAGCTAACTAACCAGAAAAATAGACTAAGATTGACAACATCAAGCTTTGTGAGGGTGTGGGACAATGAGAACTTTCATCCACTGCTGCCCATCCATTGTGGACATTGTTACTGCTCCATCTAAAAAGAATTCCATTTTCTGCTTTGGAACTGGATAGTGGTTGGAGGTCAGAAAGCCCTTGAGAAAACTATCAATGATAGCTGGAAGAACAGTTAGAAAAATCTTACTAGACTTTTACAGACAGCTGTGTCATTTCATGGTGGAAAGTGGCGTGGGTAACACTGTTGCCTAGGTAACATGGAATTTACGAAGTACACTCCGTGAACTTGAGAGGTTAAACTAAGGAGATTTCCAGAATGAATGCTGAAAGTGCCAAATGCTTTCTCGTAAGCGCGTAAGATACAGATCGACCTGTGAAGAAACTTTTCATCAGAAGCAAGGGGAGGACTTTGCCAACTCAGGACTCCATTATTGTCTATTTCTTACTTCTCCAACCTGAAAATTATTCTAAAAGTAGAATACAATCTGGGGGCAAAGATCAATCCAGAGTGCCTGCAATGGACCCTCTCCTTAAAGGGAGAGCAGAAGAGCTATGTGGCTATTGGTTCACTGCTGAGAGATGTGAATGACCACCTCAGCTGACACCTCAGCTCGGCAACTGGCTCATCTTCCCAAAGCATGCCGGAGTGGGTCGCGCTGTGTTACACAGTAAACCTCAAAGTTCTGGTGACTCTCAGAGCGGCTTTGATTCAAAGCAACAGAGAAACTTCAAAATGAAAAGAGGCCTCTAGGGTGCTAACCCCTATAGTCAGGAAGAACGCTGAGAAACCTACTCTCTGCGAACATGGGCCACTTTGAACGGGGAAGGAAGGAAGACTCCAAAATCAGAGCTGAGTCCAGAGGCCAGAGCCACGCCAGGCACCCAAAGGGAAAGGGACCCAAATAAAAAAAGTCCCTGCTGCCAATCAGAGGAAATGGTAACTTAGGTCAGGCTGGATTTTAGAATTACCATGGATGACACTACTGTGAGCCTCCCAATTTCTCTCTTCTAATGGGAGTGAGCGTTACGGTTTTCCATCCCGGTCTTACCGTTGCACATTGGGTGGGAGGGTGGGGCAGAGGGGGGTGCAGATGACGTGACCTTTTAGCTCACAGGTCTTGCCATCAAGGGAACTGCACTTGAACATCTGTGCCATTGGGATGCTGCCATGCAGGGCCATCCACACTTGGACCCAATACAGATGATGGGATACTAGATTTCAAGTTGTGTCATAAAGGGTGACAACTGGAGGGTCCTGGAAAGAGGTGAGTACCTGTGGCTTGTGGGAGTTATATGGCTAGTTACATCCAGGGGGCATACTGAGGTAGCCAGTCTTCAAAGCTGCTCTCCAGCAGAATTCTTCTCCCTTATGGGGACGACCGTTCCCCTTCAAGAGGTGGACGTTATGTACCCTCCCTTTGAACGTGAGCTGGCCCCAGAACTGCTTTGGCCAACAGAATGGAGTCTCATCCTGGACTTCTGAAGCTAGACGTCAAGGGACTGGCAGTGCTTGCTTCCTTCCTTTGGAGCACTCACTCTTGGGATGCTCCCTCTTACAAAGCCCAGAAAATATACTGTGAGGAAAGTCAACAGACCACACGGAGAAGCCATGCAGAAGGGAACCAAGTCTCCCCAGTCAACAGCCCCAGCTGAATTCCCAGCTTGGCATGGGAGTGAGGACACTGGGCCAACTCAGTGCTCAGGCCATCATCACATGAAGCAGAAGCCAACCAGGAACGGAAGAAATACACATTGTTATTGTTTTAATGCACTAAATTTCAGAGCTTTTTGTTTGTTTTTGTTCTTGTTGTTTTTACTCAAAAAGGTTCATACAAATACCAAAAGATCGTTGATCTATAAAACCTACATACAGAGACTGAAACACCATGCAGCAAGTAGCCTCTAAGAAAGCCCTGAATGTTCCCCACTCCTTAGTTAGTGTCATGTCCTTGGTGTGACTGCTTCTCCTGCAGTGTGAGCTACACCCGTAACTCACTTCTGACGGACAGTGACTCGCTTCCGGTAACAGTGATGGGCTGTTACTTCCAAAATTTGTTAGAGACACAGTGACTTCCATCTTGTTCTCTCTGTCTCTCTCTTGTTCTTGGTCTGTCTCTCATTTGCTCCAAGGGAAGTCAGTTCTCATATTGTGTGAACTATAGAGAAACCCCACAGCAAAGAAATACTGTCTTGGAGCAATGGCCGGTGAGGACCGAGCCATGTGAAGAGCCATGAGTGGAGTGAGCCATGTAACGCACCCTCCCTGAGAACAGCGAACGGCAGTCTGAGCTGATAGACAGGTTGTGTGTGTCTTAAATAACATTAGCCTGTGGCTGGCATGCAGTAAGAAAATCCAATCTCTGTACTTCCTGATTTTTAGGAGTTATTATTTTTTTTTTTTTTTAGATTCTTATTTATTTATTGAGAGAGATAGTGATAGAGAGAGAGCATGAGAGGGGGAGAGTCAGAGGGAGGGGCAGACTTCCCGCTGAGCAGGGAGCCCGATGCGGGACTCGATCCCGGGACTCCAGGATCATGACCTGAGCCGAAGGCAGTCGCTTAAACAACTGAGCCACCCAGACGCCCCTTTAGGAGTTATTATTAATCAAAAATATCACACAATGATCAAAAACAAAGCTAAAGGGATACGTTAATATTTAGCAATGATTGTTTGGAAATTAGCAGGAAAACCACATAAAATGGATTTGACCACACTACCTCCTCATTTTTAGAAGACTCCTGAAGTCAATACAATTTTCAAGCAGAAATAAAAATTCTCTCATGCACCTGTCTCTTGCAACCTGAGGATATTCAGGAAAATATTAACAATAGCATATATGCCAGATTCAGCCTCCAGCAATATGCTCTCCATATTTAAGAAACAGTATTAAAGCACAGGGAGCAGTTTAGGGCCTTCTGCTATGGAGAATTCGACTCTTTGTGTTGCAAAAGCATGCTGGGAAAAATGTGGAAGCTTCTCGTGTACTTCTTCCTCAAAATAAAAATAGATTGTTTGACCTGCAGAACAAAGTATTCCTTTTACCATTTTAAGCCTATTCTTTAGAAATCAAGACCTTATTCAGCTAGTATTTTCAGATTTTAAAATTAAGCCCGAGGCATTTTTTTTATCATGGAAGATCCTTTGCTAATTGAGATGTTATGACTGACTTGATAAAAATATTTATATTACAATTTGGGGAAAAAACTCATACCATAGAATATTATGCTTGCTACAACTTTATAAAAAACACTTTATTGTTTATCTATCAGTCAAACAAAGCAAATAAACAATACATTCTTTCGAAACCCCCATGATAGTTATTGCAATTATATTACATGTATCATTTCCAATATTAATAGCACAGAAAATTAAAAATTAGCTATAAATATTAAAATGGAAGTGTAGTTATATCTATGTATATGTATATACATGTATATATGTGTGCGTATGTGTGTGTGTATATATATATATATATTCTATTCCTAAAACATGCACACATGCTTCTATAATGAATTCCATTTTTCCACTGTTTTAAATGAAAATGTTTTTGCATAAACTCCACTGAGTTGTCCTTTCTTCCATTTATTTTCCATCTGCCATTGGCTTACAAAGCCACAGTAACTCTAAATCACTGCTCCTTTTTCTCCCTGCCCCTTCTCATTCTCCTTTCTTACTTTCTCCCTTTTTCTTTGTCTCTCAATATTCATCCCTACTTGTGTCAAGAACTACTCTGGAGAACATGAATGGAAGGCCACGGCAATCATGTGGCCATCATATCCAGCCCAGCAGGGATAAGAGAGGTCTGCCACATAAAACTGTGCCACAGGGAGACTGTGACATATTCCAGTCCAATGACATACATACACTTATAACAAACCCTAGTTTATTTATATATTGGATATTACTTCTTTACAGAAAATGACAAGATTCCGAGGAGTTATATATTTGCTGAAATTCTGAGACTGATTAACAATTTACAATTAAGTGATGTTATGATTTCAAAAACATTTGGCATCAATACTGGATTTATTTCAAAATGAGGTATCTTCATAACATTCCTAAGTTCTGTCCTGGTAATAAAGCATTTAAATTAACACTAAAATATGTAAATAAATCTGGATTTAAAGCGACTCACTTAAAATAGTTGAAAACATTAAAACTCTTAGTATACTTGTAATATCATTCCTTAATTTGCATGTCAAAATTCCTTTTCTTAAACATTGAAATTTCTATCATGAAAATTTTCATACAGTGAGACATACAGCAAAAATAAAATAATATTAGTCCAAAATAACAATGTTAAGTATAAAGATATTTCTAAATAGAATATGCTGAAAGTTAAAAAAAAAAAAGTATACTTTTTTCTTTAAATACATAAAATTCTTTTTGAATGATATTTGATGTGACAAAGACTGCATTTCAGGATATTAGATTTAAGTATTTTATCAGGACCTAATTTCTCTTAGGTCATTCTCTTTAAGTCATTCCCAGTCTCTGTTTCAACATTTATTTTGCTGATGAGCGACGAATGCAACAAAAACTCAAACATGTCGATGGAACTATGCTAGCACCAGAAAGATTCAGAAAGATTCAAAGGTTTCTATTATTGCTTTCATACCAGAAGGAAAGAATACATTTTACCTTAAAGCCACATAAAGTGGGAAAACCTCAAATTTATAAGCTACTCTAAAAAATTCTGAAGAGGCTTTCTGATGTATAGATAGCCAATTAATGTTCATTTAATTTGTATACAGACAATGAGAGGAGAAATGATTTTTTATGTTTCAGAAAAGAGTAACAATCAACATGTGAAGATTAAATTTTATAAGCTCCTGCTTCTAAAGTTTCATCGTTAGAATTGCAATGTGCCTCAAGGCAGAGCAATTCAACAAGGGGCTTAGCGTGCGGCAAACCACCAGGCAGTCTGGAAAGCAAAATCAGTTGCCGAATATACGGGACTGCTTTCTGCTTTGCCACCTTTACCTCACTAGGCAATAGAACTTGGTGCCCGTCTCCAGCCCAGCCCATTCACTCCCCTCCTGGCAGTGTCATTTGTCCACCAGACATCTGATCTCCTTGCCACAGCTTTGAAAGCATAGGATGGTGTCAACTTGACTGGGCCACGGAATGCCCAGACTTTTGGCCACACATTATTCTGAGTGCCTTTGGAGGTTGATTCTGGATGGAATTAATCTCTGAATCTGTAAACACAGTCAAAAGATTGTTCTCCCTGACGTGGGTGGGCCTCATTAACTGATAAACTGAATTGCAGAATAGAACAAAAAGGGAGACGGGCAGAGAGAACTCCTGCCAGACTGCTGGGCTGAGACATCAGTCCTCTCCTGCCTTTGGACTCAAACTGAAAAACTGGCTCTTCCTGAATCACGAGGCTGCCTGCTCTGGACTGTATGCCAGTGGCCGTCCTGGTTCTCAGACATTTGGATACAGACTGGAATTAAACCAACAGCTCTTAGGTCTCCGGCTTGTGGGATGCACGTCTTTGGACTTCTCAAACTCCATAATCATGTGAGCCAAATCCTTAAAATAAATCCATACACATATAAGTATATCATACATATATTATATATACACACACAGAGACACATACATATTATTGATTCTGTTTCAGTCAAAAAGCCTGATTAATACAGATGGCACAGAGCCCTTCATGATCTGCCCTGCATCCCTCTCTTGCCCACCTCCTGCCTAGGATACAGCCCTAGATCCCCTTTGGCTTCTTGATCCTGAAACAGCTTCCCCTGGCTGACACACTATATCTTGTCATCTCCTTAGCTCTTTACTTGTCTCCAGGAGATGAGCTTTGTTTGCCCTTTATGTCCTCCTTTTATATAAATCAATAAATGTAGGGGAAGATCTCAGAAGAATCATGCAATATTTAGCAAGGTCTTACTATATGCCAGGCCCTGTGTAGGAACTTTGACGATCTCATTAATCCTCAGAGTGATACCTATCCTGGAGGGTGGTCATCATCCTAATTTTCAAAGTTGAAAAAAAGTGAGACTTCAGGTGACTGAGAGGGTTGGTGAAGGTCACACTGCAAACAGAGGGCAAAGTCAGAATCTGAAGGTAGGCAGAGCCCACGGTTTTAACTGCCCCACAGTTAAAGTGTCCTTCTAAGATTTAGTTTAACGGAATTGTAATGGGAAAGGTGTGAGATAGTCATGGGACATGTCACCCACTGCTCACCTAGGTTACATGCTGGATCTTTCCTTACCGGGTCCTGAGTCTTCTAAATTGTCCCCATGGAGGTAGGGTAGGGGAAGTAAGGAGAAAAGGAACTGATATTCTCCTGCTGGGATCTGATCAGGGAGGGAGGAGCCTGTGAGGAGAGAGGAGCAAGGGTCTTGTACCAGATCCTGGCTTCTCACAGCTGCTGGGGAATTTGTATGTGACTCACAGACACAGAGAGGATGGCAGGAGTTCTCTGGGAGCTTGGCTGGGACTCCAGTCTCAGAGGCTGGGGGGCAGGGAAGGGTGGGCACCAGAGGGACCACGGTGCGTGAGCAAGTCAGTGGACTGGGAGAGGGAGCCTGACTCTCGTGGGCTCAGGGTATCAGGAAGCTGCCAGCTGTCCAGTGTGGCATGTGGGCAAGCCAGCACAGGGGACAACTCATACCACCCATCAGTTTGCAACTGTGGCAGCTGCATGCCACAGCACAGAAAACAAAGAAAACGAGGTCAGGACCACTGCCACCCTCATGTCCCCTTGCAGGACTTGGGGAAGTGGAGCAGGGAGCAGAGCCATCTGCAGAAGGTACGTCAAAAACAATTGAGTTGAACTTTGAATATGACTTAAAAAAAAGAAAATTCACTGGTTAGATTGACTATTGCCAAGCACAACTGTGAGCTCAGAGTCAAGAACACAATTTTGGTTATGAAACAGAGTGAACTTCTTCTGCCCCTGAGTTTTGTGGATCTTGTAACTGTAAAATAGAGAATAATTGTGCTACTCTTATCAAAACAACATGGTTTGTCATAGGAATAAAAGTTGAAGACTTAACTTGTGGCAGACACTGTTCTGTTAGCTGTTATAAATTTTTAAATTTGCTTATACAATCAGATTTCTGGAAATGAAATCAGCAGTAGCAACAGATTTCCCAACCTCCCTCCTTCCCTCCCTCCCTCCAAAAAAAAAAAGGATATTCAAAAGAGCTTCTTGTCCATCAATAAGTTTTACTGGAACACTCTATGCCCACTCATTTATGCACTGTCTGGGGCTGCTTACCCAGCACAAGGGCAGAGCTGAGTAAATGTCACGGAAATGGTGTGACCCCAAAATACTTACTATCTTGCCCTTCACCAAAGAGGAGCTTAGTAATGGAGGAACTCTTATCGAAAAGAAGGACCAGTGGATGGTTATATGGAGGAGTGACTTTGTCTGACTGTATTTTTAGAAGATCACTCTGGCTGCTATGTGGAAAAAACTCTGTTGGGAACAAGGGCTTGACTTTATTATACAATTTTATGTCTGTATTATAGCATTTTGTTCTACAGTAATAATGTTTACTCATCCCGAACTCCTAATGGATTAGATATGAACTTTGAAAGTGGGTAGAGTTCTCCAGGTTGTTTTAATCTCAGTAAATATAGCTCAGAATTCCTAACATTTAGCAGGTACTCATGTAATAATTGTTAAAGAACTAAGGGATTCAAATCATGGGCTGGGGCTTAGCTGGAAGTAGCTTTATTTCTAAATATATTTCCACGGCCTTCTATTATTAATATGTTTCTATTCTCATAACATTTTTGTGAGCCTCAACCTTAAAATTATGATCTCAGATTGAATTTATAATTATCTGGCTCTGTATGCTTGGTACAGATGGATTAGGTATCCCTTTTGAACAACAGAAAATGTTCTGAGAAATACTCATTAACTGCTGAGGTCATCATAATATGAAAATAGCTCCCAAGTATTTATCTCATTTCTTGAGGCTAGAAAGTAACTTAACTTACCATAAAAGAGATTGGGGGTTAAATATAAAATTATGTCTTCATTTGAGAATAATAGAACACGAAAAGTTGTCAGATGTTCTTGTGGAAGTTCTAACAAGAAAGAAATCTCCAGCCATGGACTCATAAGCCAACCGTAATATCCACGGAACGAGATCAGAAGCATATGGTTTTCTTTTACTTAATGCCTATCTTTTTGTATTCCTTAATTTCCAGCCCTCCTGCAGGTAGGTGGGTATATTTTAAGTTTAGGTGGTTTTTTTAAGTATTATGTTCCTAACATTTTTCCTTAGTGGAATCCACTTCTCACCATTTTTTTTTTTAAATTGGTGAATTTACTCTATTTATATTTATATTGATTAGTAAAACATCAGGTTTATTTTTACAGTCATAATATGTGTTTTTTAAACTCTCCTTTTTCTTCTCATTTCCTTTTTCCTATTCTCCTGCTTTCTTTTTGATTTATAAGATTTCTGTTTCCCTTCTATTCTTTGATGGCTTAGAAACTATAGACTGTATTTCTATATCTTTAGTGGTTACCATTTTATTCTCAAGTTTGTAAGTTACCTATTTCATAGTAATTTTCCAACATTTGTAAAGGCTCAGTAGTAGGTTTGTAGAATTTTATATTTAGGCCCTCTATATTTTCTTGATCTTTGATATATTCATAATAAAGTAATTTTGGAAAATAACTCTGAAGACTTCTGTTTGTTGTAATATCAGTGATTAGGAGTTCTGAGAAGAACCATACACATACGTATGTAAACACGCACACATGAACACATCCACACACATGTGCATGCACACACTTCCCCAACAGAATTCCTGATGGTCACACTCACGGAGGCCTCACTGGTCTCATTAACCACAGGATGCCTCTCAGGCCCAAACCCTTGTTGTGCTTGGGTGCTGGGCTGCACTAGTCTTTAGTAGCTGGGAAAAAAAAAAACACCTGGAATCCAGAACAGGTAGACAGACCCAGAGGAGGAGGGAAATTGGGGAGCAGGAATACAGGAAAGTGGTCTGAATGTCAGGGCACCCAGAAACAGATGATCTCTGATGTATGATTCCTTCAGCAACACTTCTGGGGGGATTTTGAACTGGAAGAGAACACAAGGAAACTGGGCCTAAGAATCTTTTCTGTATCAACACTTTTGGGGGACACTGAAATGGTACTGGTCAGATGTTTTCTTTTGTTATAGGGAGAAACAAGAAGTATAACAAGCTATCCTTAGAGGAAAGTTTTCCCCAAAATTAGTACACATTAATGGGAATAGATTAAAAAAACAAATAAAGAGCTCACACACACACAAAAATGGAAATCACTCTGCATGACAGCCAATAGAAACAACACACAATGATAGATTCTAGAGTTTGGAATCATCAAATATAGAATATACTTTTTTCCAAAAGTGGCATTTTCAAAACTAAATAGACAATCAGAAGTTACAAAGAAACAAAGAGATTGAACATGGAATTTCCACATACAAATCTGTTAAAGAATAGAATTGAAATCTGGCAATATTTAAAGAAATATTAGCTACAAATTCTTCAGGGCTGGTGAAAATATGTAGCCACTGATCCATAAGGTATAATATCTTCCATGAAAAAATAAATAAAAGGAAACCCATGCCTCGAGACATGGCAATGGAATCACAAAGCAGAAGATGAAGATAAAACCTTGAGGCAGAAAGAAAGGCCATGTCAATTAAAACAAGTGACAGAAAGATTGCAGACATTTCAATGGCAAAAACACAAGTCAACAGACAGTCAAATAATATCTACTAAGGGCTGGGAAAAAATACCTGTCAGCCTAGAATTGTCAGTGAGCAAAAGGATCTTTCAAGGATGAAGGGGAAATGAAGACATTTAGAGAGTAAGTAAACATTGAGGATTTTATCTCTAAGAGGCTTGTCTTAAAGGAAATTTTGATGTAGTTCCAAAAGAAAAAATGATCCAAGAACAGTCTCAAATGCAGGAAAGATCAGCAAACAAATAAAATGGTAACAAGGAACACTCCACATTTTCTGATCACAATACAATTTAAAAGTTAATAACAAAAAATAAATTCATTTTACTTAGAAGTTGAATACTGTCATTATTGCAAAAACAAAGGGGAGGCTCAAGAAATTTTAAAAGACTTACTGAACAGTAGTGAAAAGCAGATAAGATCTGAATGAGAGGAGAGGCGCAACATGCACCATGTTCTTTAAACACAGTGCTCAACATATTAAAAACGCTAGCTCTCCTCAAGTTGATCTAAAGACCAACCAAAGCCCCAAAAGTGATTTTCTTTAAATGGATATGACAAGCACTCTCCTTCTCTCTCTCTCTCTCCCTCTGGGAGAATACAGGGTCAAAAATAACCAAGACACTTCAACAGGTTATGAAGTCTGATTATTATGTCATTCACTATGACCATTGCTGTATTTTCCATTCTAGCACATTCCCAACACACGTGCCATATTCAAACCCGTGAATTGAGATGTATACTTTAACATCCAGCTTCTACTGTAGCTCTTAAAGTGGATCTATGTTTGTTTTACTCTAGCATATATTTACTTTTCGAAATACAAGCAAATTATTTGCTCCTTTGCTGAAAGGTTCACGGAGAAACAAATGGAATGATAAGAACAGAACAGGAGCCCTAGGGAACAAAACAATTTGGGCCAGTTTCCCTCAAACCCAGGTGGTGGCCACACCAGTGCTCTTCGGTTGGGAGCAAGAGAATGGGGCTCTTGTGGTACTGTTCTGTCACATCCTGGCAGCTGTAAAGGCGACAGGCGCATATGTAGGGACCAACATTGCCTTACTCCAGCTTGAGGCTAAAAGGCATTCCCCTAGGTTTGTCCCAGGCAGGCGAAGACACTTCTGAATATACTGGAGCGTGTCCACGGGCGAAGTAAAGAAGCCTCACTGCCAGAAAAGAGAGACTTCTGGTTGTACGTATAAAGAAGATGGGCTATTTGGAAGATCAGAGTGCATGTCTCTGAGACTGCCTCATCCTGTCCCCAGATCTACATATACGGCTGAAAACGAAGGAAGTACTAAAAGATCTACTGTGTCATCATGGCATCGTATGGGGAATATAAGGCGTCCGCGGATTTGGGGAAGTGGCGGCATGGGTGAGGAAGCCGCTATGCTGAGGTAGGAACAGCAGTGTTGTATTGGCGGAGGCGAGAGAGGATGGAGGTGGTGCTGCCGGGAACTAGCAAAAACGAGGTGTCTGCATCCACACGCTGAGCATCCTGGACAGTCTCCAAACACCAGAAGTGGGGGGTGGCAGCTAGGCGTGAACTTCAGCAACAACAGTAGCACCACATGCATCTTCAGAAAACTCCTGTCCTATCACTTCTGTTGGGCACTAGAAGGGACTGGGGCATCTAAATAAGGATCCCAAGCAAGAAGTAGAAAAAGTGACAAAAGTAGCAAAGGTCATAGGGGCTGAAGGTTGGCTTGCGCCTCTGCAGTGAATAGGTGCAATAAGGAAGACCGAGACAATTTTTCAGGAGCGCACTTTGTTTTGGGGGTAGGATGAGCAGGGGGGAGGTGGGTTTCATCAGGTGGAAGCAAAGCATAAGCAACCTATCTTGAGGCTAATTCCTAGTGGAAGAAAGACTTCAATAAAGAAGGGACAAAAGGTCAACCTTAAAAGTGTCCCCTTGACTGTGCACCACTCCTCAAATTCAACCACCTACTCTCTCTTCTTCCTATCACATTATTGCTCTCACAGACAAGGATCCAGAAGGATGAGGTTCCAGCACTTACAGGCTCCAGTCGTCAGCTTTATCCACTACTTAGTTCTCTGCAGTCTGAATTCTACCCTAACCACTGCGAAGAAACTGTATTTGGCAGGAGTATCAGTAACTTCTTCTAATCTGAAAATCTGATTGATAATTGTATTCACTAATGTGACTTGACTGGTCCCTTTCACCTGGTTTCCAGGACCTCTAATCCCCCACTTGAAGCTCACTTTCCCCTGAAACTCGCTAGCCACCCTGTTGACTACTGATTTTTGGCTCCTCCAATAGCAGCCTGTCTATTCTCTTGCTAGTGTATCTATTCAAATATTCTATCTTTATCTTTCTTGCTATTTCTCTGATAAGCAATGCCATCCATCCACACCCATGATTTCTACTACCACCTCCATGCAGAGGCCTGACACATGATTCCACTGACCAGACCCTCTTTTTAATTCAAAACTCTGTTCAACAAGTGGAGCTATAATAATGAATTAAAAATGATCTATTTCCTCAGAGAATTGCAGTCTGGTGTGTCAGATAACAAAAGGCACGGGGTTACTTCACTTCCATATTTCAAAGGTACCTCAAACCAAAGATGTACCAATGTAATTCACTGTCATTTCTCCTTACATATATTCAGAAACCATATGCTATACATTTTAATATCTCCCTAACACTTGAAGCTACATCTTTCTATTCATCTCCAGTGCTACCCCCGGAACTCATATTAATTCACCTGGATATCTTTCACAGCTTCCCGGTTCATAAGCAGTTGCAGCCTCTTCTACTGTACTCTCTTGTGATCTGGTGGTGTTTGTATGTTTCAATTACGTTCATATCCATATATAAAATCTTCTGGTGGTTTCCACTGTGTCATGGCTAAATTCAAACATGTTAGCTTAGCAAATGCTGACTTTCATCTTGGATAACTTTTCCAAACACATCACTCATTTTGTTTTTGTGCATAGTCTTTATGTCAACCAAGCCAAATCATCTGCAATTTCTTTGGTAGAAAAGCAATACTAATATTTGTCTTTGGGCATCGCAGTCCTAGAGCCCAGAAGGCCCGGTCATACCTTCCTCCTAGCTAGTTCTTCCAAGTGCTTTGAGATCAGATTTGGTTTTCCCTCTTGACTGTTTCCCTATTGCCTAACTTCATCAGAGTTCAGGGTCTCTTACTTCCTAAAAGCCAGACGTTACCTTTATTATGACATATATCACATCGCACCACCCCCTGTGTCCCCAGGTAGAATATGAGCAGGTTCTGAGTTTTATTTGTTACCTCCAGGGCCAAGCGCATGAAAAAATAAATAACTGATAGATGAACCAGGTGATATCTTTAAAACTCCTGCTATCTCTACAATGTGCTTATTCTTAAGTTTTGATGCAATGTAGAATGTTTTGATTCTTAGAAAATAAAATAAAAACGTAGTTCCCAAAACTTGATAAAAAAAATATTTCACAACATCACAGAAATTCCGGTAAGACTCAAAATATTTTTAGGAGAAACATTATTGTTTGCAATAGTTATTAAGTCTGAGGTCGAAATCAGAGGGATTTGCATCACCCTCGTAAAGGTCAAATTTCTTTCAGGGCAATATAAACACTTCAGATTTTATTTACTCATATTTATTCTTCAGGAACAGCCATTTCTCAATCATACTGCAAAAGAATAAAAAGAGAGTCAAGTAGTCTTCCTTGGGCTTTCATTAACCCATGCAGTGCAACAAGCCGATCTTAGAATTCTGTCTCTGGAGCTCCTAGGTACCACTTGGCAGTTAATGTTTTTAAGTCCTGTTACACAGCATCTTCTGGCTTCCTAGTGTTGTCCAAGGGACTGATGTGCGACTAGACTAACTTGATACATTCTGTCTGCAGGCTGTTAGCAATGGATAGGCTGAAGTATGGTTTATTATAACCCAGGGCTCCATCTAAAACTTTATAGTTTGGGTGTTTATATGCACAGCGTAATAAAAGCTGTTCTTAATATTGCTATGGTTTTACTAGCAAGTGATACTATTCTGTTCTGTTTTCTAATGTAAGATTTATAATGCCTGCAATTTTAAACAAATAAAATGAGCAAAAAAAAAAAAAAAGTCAGAAATACTCTTGGAGAGTTTGAACATTGTCCATTGTAAATAATTATTATTAATTTAAAAAAAATTTAAGTATTTATTCCACTTTAGTTTCTCTGGTCATAAACCTATAATCACTATGCATACATTGATTCCAAAAGACCCATGGTAGGCACTGAATAAGATACAGCCTCAGACCAAAGGATGTTAAACCTGCCTAGGAATATTTAACACATCAATATGGAACTCTACAGAATAACATACAATAAATAATACCTCGAAATCAAGGGAGTATAGTCTATAAGGGGAATGTTACAGGAATTTAAAGCCAAGAAAGGTCACCAAGGTAGGAAGATTCGAGAAGAAATACTTTATGAGAGAAGTAGAACATTTTCTCTCAACAGGGTAAAATGCAGGGAGAGCTGCCCTTTGGATGATTAATGGTGAGGAATCCGAGAAAAATACAGCAAAGGGTGGTACAGGGCTTCTCAGAGAAAACAACAAGTTACTGTATTATCACACTTCCCTTCCTTCAGTCCTGTCTCTTTGTGACCATGACAACAGCTAAGGTAATTTTGATAGAATACAAAATCAAAAAACGGAAAAATAAGACAAAGTAATCATTGACTGAATAAATAATCAGTTGCAGGCTGCACTTAGCTTATGACTAAAAGTGCCCACTAGAAATATTTCTTCCTGCCCTGGCAACAGATCTAATCATGCTTCTTGCCCAAATGTTCATTGAAGGTTCAGGGGTTGACCTTGAACCTACAGAAGAATAGTGATCTTAATATATGCTTACTAAACAACATATGTCATACACTGTCCTGAAAAGTTTGCATGCCCTTATACGTTCAATTGTCACCCTAACGAGCTTTATGCTGTTGTTCCTACTTTACAGGTGAAAGATCTGAAGGTCGCCAAAGGCCACCTGACTACCAACTGTTGGAGCAGGTTCCTTCTGAACCACAGCTTCTCTTTTGTTGTAGCAAAATCTTTGGAACACTGGTTAAAAGGATCTCAATATGTGTGACTTTATGGCAGATCTTTAGTATTTAATACTAACAATTTTCATATAGACACAGTCTATGCTAGACAATAAAACAGACAAAATATTTGGCTCCAAGCTCCAATTTCATCTTTAAGTTGTATGATTTTTTAAGTTCATCAGCTATTGTGAACATTGATTTCTTTACGAGTGATACAGAAGCAATGAAAAACCCTTAGGTGTCAATTTTTTATGTTGTTCAGATCATAACGAAGTTGAAGATAGAGAAAAATCCATGTTTTGCAACTCATTAATTTATTTACGTGTTTATTTTTGGTCCTGAAATCATCTCCAACTTTCTCATTGACTGGAGAAGTAAAATATTATCTTGAGTCTTTACTGGCACATTTGTTTGAGTAAAACTATGGTACATATATGGTAATTCTCGGGCACTGCTGGTAAAAAAAAAAAAAAAATGAAGGTATAGTTTCAAAGCTGAAGAACTCACAATGTGCCGGGCAGGCAGTGTGGGGAGGTCACAACTAACATTATAATAGAAAGATCATGAATGCCAGAGTAGGGATAAACATAAAAAGTACCTCACAGAGGAGAGTGATCTTTGTGTGGGTTGTAGTTCAGGAGTTGGAATTTGCTAAATGGAAGAAACTTCCGAGATGGAGTGAGTGCTCTCAGTGGCAAAAGTGGTAATGCATTGGGTGTTCTGAGTGTGGTTCAAGATGTTCCAAAGTTCCAGCCTCCAGAGATGAGGCTAGAGAGGGAGATCATGAAACACTCTATATGTTCTGCTCAAGAGTTTAGATGATATTCTGCAGGCAATGAGCTGCCAATAAAAGAGTTTCACGACCTCCACGGACAGCTTCACGATCAGGTGTGAATTTTAGGAAACCCATTCTAGTAGATGTTTGAGTAGGGTGGGACAGGCGATTCTGAAGTAGAAACACAGGCTAAAAATGTGTTCTAATAACTCAGGTAAAAAATTAGGAGCACCTGCAATTAGTGCTGAGGTAGAACAATAAGGCCGAGATTCAGTAAATCATCAGAAAGCATTTCTGCAGCATGTGGGGGTAAAGGAAAGAACGGTGGATAATCGCAGATCACCGTGTGGCAGACAAGAGTTGGTAGCGTCATTACCCCAAATGTGAAACACGGAAGGAAACCGTAGTTTTCGGAGAAGTGAATATTGATATTCTTGGGTTTGAAGAGGAAATGGGACCTGTTCGCGAAAGGAGCAGTGTGTTGGGAAATAAACGGGTGAGAAGTACATTCTTCCATATGTTGACACTATGGCTAATGTTTGGAACACAAATGTGACTCACTGACTTCCTTATGAATCTCACAGTGTAGTGGGAGAAAAAAATATGTAAATAGATAATTGCAATGTGAAAGAGCAAGAGAAAGATATAAGTACACACACGCATACACACTGGAGTGGAATGGAATGATTCTTCTCTGCCTTGAGACAGGAAGAGGGATGGTGTAAAGAGAAAGAAGTGACCAAGGGGGCGCCTGGGTGGCTCAGTTGGTTAAGCGACTGCCTTCGGCTCAGGTCATGATCCTGGAGTCCCAGGATCGAGTCCCGCATCGGGCTCCCTGCTCAGCAGGGAGTCTGCTTCTCCCTCTGACCCTCCCCTGTCTCATGCTCTCTCTCTCTATCTCATTCTCTCTCAAATAAATAAATAAAATCTTTAAAAAAAAAAAAAAAGTGACCAAGGGTGCAGTATTTAGAAATGATCCATCAGTGTTCTCACCACAGAGAGGAAATGATATTGGTGTGAGGTGGTGGAGGCGTCAGCTCACACGATGGTGGGAATCTCTGCTCGATGTATACATGTATCAAGCAATGTTGTACACCTTCAACTTATACAACATTGTATGTCAATTCAAACAAACAAATGTTTTATCAAGTGGACCCGAAAGCCAGAATAATCTTTGTAAATTATAAATAAATCTATGGCACTCCCATATTCCTAAACTTTCAACACTCACTCATTCTCTTAAGATTTTTTTTAAAGATTTTATTTAATTATGTGACAGAGAGAGACACAGCGAGAGAGGGAACACAAGCAGGGGGAGTGGGAGAGGGAGAAGCAGGCTTCCTGCGGAGCAGGGAGCCCGATGAGGGCTCGATCCCAGGACCCTGAGATCATGACCTGAGCCGAAGGCAGACGCTTAACAACTGAGCCACCCAGGAGCCCCTCATTCTCTTAAGATTTAAATTAAAATTGTTATTAGGTCGTTCAAAGTGATGCACAGATTGGTTCTGACTCCCTCATCTTCCACTACTTCATTTGAGTGAGATAAGAACTTAGAGTAAGAAAGACAAAATCAAGTATGTTTCATATGATGGGGACTTGGGTTTCTGGGTGAGCCATTGCGCTGTTGAGCAATCACAAATGGAACTTAGAAGATCTAAGCTTGGGGAATGTTCAGTATGTGGTTTTCATCTGGGGTGTGGAATTAATGAGCTCAAGTGTGGTCATCATAAGTTCAACGTCTGGGGTGCATTTAGGGGATGCCTAGTAAGTAGCTCTGAATGCAGAATTGGATCTCCAGAGAAGGTGTGATAACACAAATGAAAGAATACTGAGTAGCCTGGGTTTAAGAATAAACAATCATTGCATTTCTCACTAAAGTAAAAATTGAGTCAAAGTATTGTTCCTCCTTACTGTGAAGATATCTGTAAGTGCAATTTGTCATTTTAGTTTACAGAGGAAGTACTGCGTAAGAGTTAAGACAGGTGTTAGGGTCAGACTGCATGGGACTTTAATTTTTCTGCTGGAATTTGCAAACTGAGTGACACTGGGTAAGTTTTTCACCTTTTTTTTTTTTTTTAGCTTCTATTTTCTTCTTTCTAATGTAGGAAAATAATTATATACCTAACTGATTTGGTAGGCATATCTCAATGGGGTTCAAAGAGGAATAATCTTACTTTATTTTATTTCCAACTCTAGCTTTTGACTGATGTAGAATTTCCTTTCCCTGTTAGTAAATGAGAGCTTGGGAGGCTCCTACAGCTTTTTAATGTCTAAGAAATTTCTTGTTACTATCACTAAGACTCCCATTCTGATATTTCAGCTATTTAGAATCCAATAGTCGCCCATCATCACACGTTCTTCCTCCCCCCATCTCCATCCCTAACAAATGTACCAAGAGCCCTGCAGAGGGAGAGGGGAGACATGTCTTTCTTTCTTCTTCCTAGCTTCCTCTCCCTTCTCATCTTCTCCAACTATTTGGCTGAGGCACAGGCTAAAGGAAAAGGAGCAGAAGTTCATATGTTTAGCTATGGAAATTCAGAGTCATCTCTTGACTATCGATGAATTGCTGTGGCATTTAAATAATGGTTCTCACACAGAGGTCACAGTTATGTGATCAGTTTGGACTCTTCTCCAACCTGTCCTCTTTGACTCGTGCAATGAGACAATTCTTGCGACTCCGCTAGATTTTACCTTCCTGATGGTCCACCTGGCTGGGAAGTGACCACCCAGACCATGGGAAACATACATTCTTGCTACGCCAAGATGTGAGAGAGCAGGCGTGATCCTCTTCCCTATATTTCTGCTTCCGTCACAAGCTGCTCCAGCCAGACCCTAGCCTATGAAGTTCTTCAAGTAGGGAGCAGGCAGCATTCTTTTTGCTGATATATGTTTCCAAACCCCAGGGCATAGGTGTCCCATAACCCCCTGGTCACATCATTCCAGTTCATCTCTTGTGACAAGTTCCTAGCTCCGCTTCTTGTGGGAACCCGCAATTTTTAAGACTGGTTTTCTTAGAGAATCCCCAACCAGGATAAAAATTCCCCTATTCTAAGACTTTGTAAATGTTCAGGTTTTTTCTTAATGAAAGGCTGTTGGGCATTTGTGGGTGAAATCTGAGGCACAATCTTGGTCACTTAAATTCCACATCGATGTACCTAACAGTTGTCTGTAGAATTTAAAAATTTTTATTTACCTATTTTTCTCAACTGTAAGGTTTTGACTAAAATCTGCAAGCAACAGGAAAAATTACATCCTGTTATATCTGTACTAATGCTTAAGTTTTTACGGCTGTCCTGGAGGTTAAAGGCAATAACGCATGAAGGACCTAAGCAGACTTCACCTCTTATTATTTTTTTCTACTGGTTCACAAAGCACTGACAATCACATGGCCTTTAACAAATGTATACTTCTGTTCCTATAATGTGGAGAGAAAGTAAGTAAAATAATAACTGTCTTATTGCAGAGTTATTATTAAGAACTGAGTATCAAGAAGTTCTGAATATATGAAGTGAAGAATTTGAATCTGTTGTCTCCCTGTTTGAATAAAAAGAAACAATGTAGAATTGAGAGTTGGAAAGAGTGGCCGCAATTGTTAGCTCCTCCTAACTCAGTTATTCATTACATCAGTGGGTACAAGGCACTTAACTGCTCTGTTATAGACTGAATTTTGTGCCCCCCCAAATTCATTTACTGAAAACCTAACCCCCAAGATGGTGGTATTAAGTGGCGGGTCCTTCAGAAGGTGGTTAAGTCATGAGGACAGAGCCCTCAAGAGTGAGATTAGTTCCATTATAAAAGGGACCCCAGAAAACTGCTTTTCCCCTTCTCCATGTGAGGACACAGTGAGGTGTTGTCTATGAACCAGAAGTTGGCTCTCACCAGATACTCAATGTTAGTGACTTGATCTTGGCCTTCCTGCCTCTAGAACTGTGAGAAATAATTTTTTGTTGTTTATAAGCTACCCAGCCTATGATATTTTGTTATAGAAGCCCAAACGGACTAAGACATGTTCCAAAGTTCAGATTACTCATCTATAAAACAGAGGAACAGGGGAAACAATATAAATTTGTTTTGAAAAATTAAGTGATCAGGCGCCTGGGTGGCTCAGTCGTTAAGCATCTGCCTTCGGCTCAGGTCATGATCCCAGGGTCCTGGGATCGAGCCCCGCATCGGGCTCCCTGCTCGGCGGGAAGCCTGCTTCTCCCTCTCCCAATCCCTCTGCTTGGATTCCCTCTCTCGCTGTGTCTCTCTCTGTCAAATAAATAAAAATAAAATCTTAAAAAAAAAAAAAAGAAAAATCAAGTGATCAATGTTTCTAAAAACATTTTTAATGGAATATGAATGATTCTACAATTTTAGGATGTTAGAGCTCCAACAGCCTTGGGTGACATCAAGTTCTATGCACTCCTTTTATAAATGAGCAAATCGGAGTCTTAAATGGGTGAAGGACATGCTCAAGGTCATATGACTTGCTCTTAATCCAGGGCCCATCAGACATTGGGGTTATGTAAGTGCCTTGAAGGGGAGATAACCTTCTCTCATTTTAGTAGAACACCTCAAATGCCGGGCGCCTGGGTGGCTCAGTCATTAAGCGTCTGCCTTCGGCTCAGGTCATGATCCCAGGGTCCTGGGATCGAGTCCCACATCGGGCTCCCTGCTCCGCGGGAAGCCTGCTTCTCCCTCTCCCACTCCCCCTGCTTGTGTTCCTGCTGTCACTATGTCTCTCTCTGTCAAATAAATAAATAAAATCTTTAAAAAAAAAAAAAAGAACACCTCAAATGCCTTTAAAATGCCTACTTCTTTAATTTCTTTCCACAAATAAAAGTACACACTCTCCCTAAGGTATACAGAGAGTGTATATAAAGAGATATTATCCACATTAAAGGAATAGAGAAGGGGGAAAGGTTAATTTTTTCTGAGGCTCCAACATCCAAGCGTATTTAACAAAGGTTATTATTAAGTTATTTTTGTTTTTAATTCAGCCATAGCCTTTTGTATTTGCCATGATTGTATTTGTCTGTTTATCTCCTACTCCTGGAGGATGGTGACAGTTTCTATCTATTATTTCCAGCATCTAACACAAAGCAGGTGCTAAATGACCACTGGTTAGTAAACGCAGTCTACAAGTCAAGGATTTCCAATGCTCTCAGAGTCAGTCATTTGTCCCACTGCCTAGAAGTATAACCCCCGTGTTTCATGCCCCTGGGACCAACAGTTTTTCAGCTTGTAAGTCACCATTTGAAAGGCAGGTTGCCCTGGCTGGGTGAGTACAATTCCTCATCAGTAGAGACTGATAGGGCCATTCTCCAGTCAGGACAGGAGCTCAGAATAAATACCTGCATGAAAGAGACACCAGATGGGATTCCAAGGTGAGTTCTGAACATGGACAAGGGAAAGAAGCATGGCAGGTGGAAACGGGAAAGTGCAAAATGGAAAGCTACTCATGGACGCACCACAATTCTCCTTCTTTACCCTCCGTTTGCCTTTAATTCTCATGGGAAGCCAGAATAGCCCCAAAGTAGGCATCCTCGGTCTAGTAACATTCAATTTCTATGTGCACAGTTATTACCTTAGATCTGGAAGCCACCGTAGACATTATCAGAGTGCCAACTAAAGGCAAACAACCCAACAAATAAATCTCGGGCTGCCAGTCAAGCCTTTCTTAGTTCAAGGGTCACTCTTCCAATGATACAAGCAAGAGGGGAATAATTATTGAGGGTGATTTATAAAGATCTCAGAAAGTCTGCTAGTGGCCTAAAGAAATTTTCCACAAACATGCGTTATATAACCTAAGAAGGAATTTGAGTTTGCTCCAACAGCAAATTCAGAGGTAAAGGAAAAAAAAAAAAAAAA
>NC_138381.1:5224956-5295404 GCF_054177405.1 Leptonychotes weddellii | reverse complement strand
CTATAGTGAAAAGAGAAACTCTAGGATCACTGAAAACATCTCAAAACTCCACGATAAAATCACACAGGGTAAAAAAAATCGATGTTTTTGAGAAGTTAAGCCCTGAAGCAAATAGATAATTTGTTGACAGTGGGGACTAACACCTAAATATACACATTTCTTCTGTGCACGTCTCAGCTTTGTTAGGGGGATGACCTTGAACATAGTATTTAAACATTTTTAATCTTTTTTTTTTCAAAAATCCAAAAGAAGAATGGCAATGATATAATACCTCTAAAAATCAAATGGGATAATGCACGCAAAGTGGCTTAGAACAATGCCTGGCATATAATAAGAACTCAATAATTCATTATTTTATTAAGATGAATATCTTATACTAAGATTGTAGAAAGCAGGAATCATTGCCTAATTATACCATTATTTCATTTGAATTAATTTTGAATGACTACATTTATCATATATTGTTATTCTGGATAATTTCATAGAGAAATTTGGGAGAAAAGTGTTTTATCTAATAAATAAATCCAGATGCTTTTGAAGAGAAAGAAGCTATTTTTTTCTGTAAATATGTAGGATATATGTATAAGAATATTTTGCAAAATAGTATCTCCTTTCTTAGTCCAACCAGTTAAATTGTAGCCAATAGTGAGTATCGTTGCTATTTACATTGTTATAGCTTGCAATTGCAATTAGTGTAAATCCCAACAGAGAAGATCAAGCAACAGATAAAGTTGTAAATATTGTCTGAATAAGAAGGAAATAACTCAATGAATAGAGAAAAGCGGCTCTTTTCTTTTCCCTTCTCCCCCCCCCCACCCCATTCTGTTAAGTTGGATCAAATGTACTTCTTCAAATCTTGCACAACACCTGCAATCATCCTGATAGTAGAGATTATATTTTCAAAAGTAAGTGTAAACAAATGAGGTCACTCCTAAAAGGAAGCATGGCAAAGTCATACCGGAAGAAACACCGAATGTTATTACATTTGCTGGTTTAATACACACTATGGCTTGTGTCTACCCTTGCACCTTTCAGAAATATCCCAGGTAAGTCCATTTTTTTGAACCAGTCTCATGTAAGTAGTTCTCTCCATAATTCAGGAGAAAGTCCATACCCTTGGGAAGGTTCCAGGCATGGGACCAAAGAAGTACTCTTCTCTTACCTCCCAAAATGAAAAGCATTCCTCAAGTCCACCTATACCCAAAGAAAAACTGATGTCAATTGATAACCTACTAAAATTGCCCATAAGAAAGAGACCAAGACTGAATAAAATGTAAAATTCCCAACTACACAATTTTGTGTTCTAATTTACCTAGAGAAGAGCATTGGCCCAAACTCCTCTAATGTTCTACTTTAATATGTGGATGTTATAATTAGTTGGAGTTTTGTGCTTCGTTCTCTAATTAGCTCTCTTCCCCTTCCATGGCTGTTCTTCCGTGCTCCAGCTCTAAATCGCTAATAGACTGTAGAACATGTCAACAACAATACCACATTGGTCCCTCTCTTCCAATATCTTTAAAAGCAAACTGTACCATTTTCTATTATTTTATTCTCCAACATAAGTGATGACACAACCAATCACCAAATCATGGGGGACAGCAACCTCAGACATCTCCACTTCTCTTTCTCAACATGCACACCTGATGTGTCATTCAATCTTCAAATTTGTCCTTTCACTACAGGGCCACACATGACTTGAATCTTGGTTCTCACAATTTCTTCCCTGCAGTGCTTGAATTGTTTCATCTTCATTCTCTGGGCTTCTATTATGTCTCTTCTCAATCCATCCATTGCAATTCAATTTAAAATATTAGTACATTTCTCACTTTTCCTGAAGTTGTGTTTGGATCATTTACAGAACGATTCAGCATCTGAATTAGATTACTCTTCTGGTTTTATCTCAACTCCTCTCCTTTCAAAGTCACATATCTACTTTCTAAATGGTCTTGACTACCTGGCTATACATTTTACCAACTTTTTCATATCTGGTATCTTACTCCTACCTTTGATTATTCAATCCACTCATTCATTCATTTATTCATTTATTAACTCATCCAGGTATTTATTCAAAAAAATTTCAATAAATGTCAAGGAATGCTGGGCACCGTTAAGGCACTGGAAATTTAAAGGTGTAAACTTATCCACTTATCCATGGCACTCCTCATACTGGGTATAAATATTATTTCCTCAAATACACTGTAATCTCCTCAAGAGCAAAGTCTGTATCTCAATCTCACATCTCAGCATTTAGAGTCTGGACCAATTATGGGTCAATAATGTTTTACTGTTGTTGAAAGAATCTGTGAAATAATGAATCAGAGGTTTAGATGTGATCTCGGAGAAAATCAAGCCACATGAGAAGTAATGTCAGTATATTGACTGTATCATTAGATAGAAAAATCTATAATGATAATTTATCAAGTATTGGTCTCATGAGGAAACTAAAACTAAGAGATTAAGTAAATTGCTGTTGCCAAAAGTCACAAAAGAAAGTTTCCAAGCCACAATTTGAATTTAGACAACAAGCTAACACTAGGGCCTATGTTTGACCCGGTTTTATAAAATTATTATATATGTACGTATGCTTATGTGTGTGTGTGTGTGCGCACAAGTTTATATGCTGTATGAAACTATGAAAAAACTATGAATATGAGAAAAATAGATTTATGAAGAAATGGAGAACTAAAGACACATACAAATACACTACAGCAATCATTTGGCACATTGTTAATATTTTCTAAAAGGAAATGAGTATCTTCTAATATATTTGAAAATAAACACCTAAAATGATTCTTTTTAGTTGAATATGTATTAAGATTACAGCTTCAAATTATTAGTAAATTAAAATTACCAATTATTTTTCCCTGATGAGGAAATGTAAGTTACATTGGAAATAGCTTGAAACCAGTTAGGAACTTCTCTAGAACATGGGTACCTTATAGGCATAAAGGAATATTTCATCCAAAGATAATGAGAAAAACATTCCAAATCCCATTTTAGAGTGACTTTACCTCAACAAAAAGTTGGGCTTTATTGTGGATTACTTTATGTTCTAGAATAGAACATGTAAGTTGTTGTTAAAAGGAAAACTATATCCAATTCAAGCTAGGCAGTGAAAAGTTTAGCACAGTGAGCATAAATGCCAACCCTGACATTTCGAACGGAAAACTATCATATTTATTTATATAATTGCTACATTTCTCCTATGTTAAAGGTTCGTAAATAGTTCAGATGGAAATAGTATGTGGATCTTTTTTTCTAGAAAATGTGGAAGCAGACCAAAAGAAAAACAGAAATAAAAGCAAACGGGGCTGGCAGAATCAAGAAGTGCGATGGAAAACCCTGGAGATCCGGCAGCCAGGAGGAGCAGTAAGGAGAAGGGCGTGGGAGACACACCACCAGGGAGTCCTCAAGGAAAGAGGAATGCAGCCACTGCCCGTAAATGAAAAATACTGAGAAGAAATGGGTGGCAGGCAGAAGCAGAGCAAGAATCCAAGAAAATAACAAAGGGAACGGACTAAGTGGAAAGGAGATAAAAGGTAAAACAGCTGTCAATCAAAAATAAGCATGGTTGTATCACTGTTTATTTACATGCTCGCTGTCCTTTAATTTAAAATTGAGATGTAAATACAATTTGAAAATTATTATTAAAAGAAAGTAATAAACACATGCAACAAAAACCAGGAATAACTTTCTCACCAGTTAACCACTTATCTATGGCAGAAGGTCATAGTAAGGTTCATGAAAGCCCCCGACTGCAGGCTTTACCTGCCATCGTCATGACATCTGTCTTCTTTCCCAGTTCCATCGCACAGCTACTGACCAGTCTACAAATTCTACTTTGTTTGCCCCCCCAGATCTGCAATACTTTCCTTTCAGACTGCATCAGCAACCATGATAGAGTCTAGGACTGTTTTAAGGTAGTACTGATTTCCTGTATCACAATTCTCCCTGAATCACTTAGAGAACGTCCTTGGGGCTTTGAAGAGCAAATTTCAGAAGAAAAGTTCCCAGGAAATAAAACAGTCTTCTGATTTGGGCTCTGATCAATAGAGAACAGAACAGAAGTGACATATTTATGACTAAGATGTCCTCCTGCTTAAAAAAGTCAAGTTTAGTTCTTTTGTGGGCACATGCCTTGCTGATTGCCAAGAGTCCTACTATAACATAATCACTCTGTAATTCTTGTGGTAGTCTAGTTGAAGTGAGGTGTCTGAAAGTAGTTGGAAAGGGAAAATGCCATAAGGATGTACTGAGGCAGAATTTCAAGCAAGTCAGCATAGCTGTGAAAATGGTGGGAAGCTAGCCAAGTGAGCAAGCAAGAACGGACAGCAGAACTGTTTGAGGCAGAGGCATCGGGCAGATACACTGTGAAGAGGCAGAGGCTTCAAGAGTGCCAGGTTCTACAAATAGCTATTATTACCACAAACAAAAATACCACCATCCCAATGCACATCTTTGGGAAGGATTGCAAGTCATTATTTTGTTGCGGTTCCAGCCATATTTACGCATAATGATGACATTCACATAAAATCAAATGATATATATAGACATGTGCATCCATCCACATAGAAAGAGAGTATCAACTTATATGTAGGAAAGTCAAGCTGAAATGAATTGGGTATTCCGCATTTTGAACGCAAGTATTTTAAAAATTTGAGCTAATGGACTCAAAGGATTACGTTCTTCATCCCCACAATGAATTCTTACATCACTTGTTTACTTTCTATGTCACTCCCCAAATTACAAAACATTTTTAAGTTAGTTACATGCTATTCTAGCTTCCTTTTGCTCCTGTAACAAATTATCGCAAATTTAATGTCTTAAAACAATGTAAATTTATTACCTTACAGTTCTGGACGTCAAGTCTGAAATGGGTCTTACTGAGTTCTGGAGGCTCTAGGAAACAATCCATTCCTTGCCTTTTTCACCTTCCAGAGGCTGCCCACATCCCATGGGCACCTTCCAACTTCAAAGCCAATAATGGCCACTTGAGTCTTCCTCACATCATATCATTCTGACACTGATTCGTCTGCATTGAAGGATCCTTATGACTACACTGGGCCTATCCAGATCATCTGGGATAATTTCCTTATCTTTGGATCAGCTGATGAGCAACTTTAATTCTGTCCACAACCTTAATTTCCCTTTGCCTTGTAAAATAACGTATACCCAGTTTCCAGATTTCTGAGCGTAGAAAAATGGCCCATCTTTGTAGGCCATTATTCTTCCTACCATGGTCTAACCTGTGGCCCACCAAGATTCAAGTCCATCCCACATGCAACATACACTCATCACATCCCAAGGCACCCAAAAGTCTCAACCCATTACAGCATCAACTCGAAGTCCAGATCCCATCCACTCAACATCTGTTTCTCTTTTAAGTCAGGTGTGGATGAGGCACTCGGAATAATCCAGTGGCATAACTTGTCTCTATCTGTGAACCTTTAACCCAGGAAACATCTTACCTGCTCCAAAAACAAAATGGTGAGGCAGGCATAGGGTAGCATTTATAGAGATCTCTCCTTAAAAGGGGAGAAAGTGGAAAGAAAAAGAATTCCGACAGTCCCAACCAACTATGGAATCCATCTGGAAAATTCCACATGGTTTCAAAGCCTGGAAAGTATCCTCTGTGATTCTTAGTTATACCTCTGGCCTCAAAGCCCCATCCTCTGGGCTTGGGGTTGTGCCCTCTGAATCAGCCTTCCTTTCTCACGAAAGGTAGAACATATCTGCAGCTGAGGAGTTTTATCAGCAGGTTTCTTGCCTGTAGATATTTGGTGATCTTAACCATTTTCTTTCATTTCATCCTGTCTCCTTCAGTTCAGGATGGCAATGTTTCTGCTGATATAACAACATTCCCAGCAACCTCATGAGTTTCCTGTGTATGTCATGAGACTCACGCTGTTAGCCAAGAGTCTCCTCCACAGGTCTTTTCTAGATAATCCCATCTCTATTTTGGTCTTCTGCTGAGATGACTGAAGAGATTTATGAGTCACACACTTAATCATTTGAAAGAGCCTTTTGTGAGACTGAATATTTTGATGCTTTTATCTTTCCATAGGATTAGCAAAAGGTTGTCCAGCCCTAGCTTCATTTTTCTCTCTAGAGCATGTTTTTCCAACCCCATCCCAAGATCCCCTAAATTTAAATAGGCAGTGAATCTCTTAATTTTAGGATCGTTTGTAATCTAACAAGTCATTAAGCCTCAATTACTTTTGGTTTAAAAGTTATTTCTTCAATCTGTCTCTTCCCTCTTGTGTCTTCCTAAAGCATTAAGGAGGAACCAGGTGGAACCTTCAACACTTTGCGTGGAAATCTCCTCAGTGAAATACCCAAGTTCATGGCCTAAAAGTTCTGCTTTCCATATAATTCCAGGACACAATTCTGCTAAATTTTCTGACTCAAGAGAATAAGGATTCCTTTTCCTCCTGTTTCCAAATACATGTCCCTCATTTCCTTCTGAGTCCTCAAAATTGGCACCTTCCATGTTCACATTTCTACTGGCAGTTTGTTTATGATGACATACATATTCTTTAAGACAGCTATGTGTCCAGCAATGCTCTTGACTTCCATGTGAGTCCTCATTGGCAAAGTTGCTAATATCCATATATCTATTAAGAGTCTGTTTAAAGCAACACAGGCTTTTTCTATCATGCTTCTCTTCGAAATCCTTCCAGCTTTTGCCCACTGCCCAATTGCAAAAAACATATCCACATTTTTTAGATGAGTTTCTACTTTCAGGTAGGAAAATCTGTATCTGTTTCTATCACTGATATAACAAATTACTATAAACTTAGACAATTTAAACAACACAGATGTATTATGTTAGAGTTCCTAATGTCAGAAACCTAAAATGGGTCTCACTGGGTTAAAATGAAGGTGATGGGGGGGCGCCTGGGTGGCTCAGTTGGTTGGGCGACTGCCTTCGGCTCGGGTCGTGATCCTGGAGTCCCGGGATCGAGTCCCGCATCGGGCTCCCTGCTCAGCGGGGAGTCTGCTTCTCCCTCTGACCCTCCCCCCTCTCATATGCTCTCTCTCTCTCATTCTCTCTGTCTCAAATAAATAAATAAAATCTTTAAAAAAAATAAAATAAAATAAAATCAAGGTGATGGCAAGGCTTTTTTTTTTTTTTTCTCCCCTTTCTGCAGGCTCTAGGGAAAAATCCATTCCCTGCCTTTTCCAGTTTCCAGGGACTCCCCACACTCCTTGGCTCATGGTCCTTTCCTCAAAGTTTAAGGCCAGAAATGGCATTGGATTCTTGCTTACATCACATCACACTGACACTGACTTCTCAGCCTCCCTCTTCCACACTGAAGAACTTATGTGATTACAGTGGGCCCTCCCAGATTATCCAAATGAAGGTCCCTGCATTAAAGTATCTGATTAGCATCCTTGATCCAATCTATTATCTTAATTCCCATTGCCATGTAACCAAATATATTCACAGATTCCAGGGATTAGGTCATAAATATGTTTTTTGGGCGGTGGGGTAGGGGCATTACTCTGTCTACTACAATCTATCTGATTTTCTGTGATCTTATAAACTATAAATTCATTGTATGGAGGACAGAATCTTGTGTATATGTATTTCTACAGTGTTTATATACAGTACATATATCTTGTGTACAGTGCATCTCTACAGTACATTTGTTTAATAAATGTAGTGGCAAATACAGCCTAGTGGACATTGCTGTTCTCTGCATTCACTTTAAGAACAGTTGTATGAGCTATACTTAAGTAGCTACAATGGCTTACAAATTCTAAAATAGGGAAAAACGTTTGGTCAAGAAAATAACACTGTGGATTGCTTTCCTGACAATTCCTTGATTTTATGCATATAAATAAAATAACGATAAGTCTCAAACTATATGCAAATTGTTATGAAAGAAAATGTTTTAAAAAATTACAGTTAGGTAATATTATCTGAAGCAAAATACATTAGATGTTTATAATTTGAAACACATACTTCTTGAATATGCAATGATAAGTTAAATGGTAGAGTTTTCTAGATTATTTTACCAAGAAGCTTAGTGACTCCAGACACCAGAAAAAACATGACAATGCAAAAGGAAGACAGAACCTATGCACTATTTCTTTCTTTTGTTTTGTTTTTTAAATGTTCCTCTTGCTTAGATGATATAATTTCTCTTTAGGGCTATCTAAGTGAAGGGTGGACGCTGGTCCTTTGATGCTGGGACTACTGTGTGATTGGGGAAAGAGGTGATGTTATTATGACTGATTGAAGCGTGGCCTCAGCTAGTCCTTAAAACACCTTTGTGCAAATTAGTAAGCGGTATTGATTGCAGGGTACAGCTCTGCCCCAGGGCATCTGAATGTAAATAGGATGGCCCTTCCTTCTCCATCAGCTGATTGTCCTTAGGGTACACAATCCTGGAGTAAAGGACATCACAAGAAAAAGTCAAAGAGACATGTGTTAAGAAGGAGGAATAATTGTGGGAAACCTAAGACAGAAACTGTAGATTTCCCTTGAGTATTTAGCATGTAAGCCTCAGGTTTCAAGTCATGAGAAGATTATATACACAACTGACCATGTCCATCATGGCAGATATTTGAGAACAGGGAATGAATCACACACTTCAGACTCAGATGAGTTGAAAGGGCAGAGTTTTATAACATAGGTAGAGGGAGAGGAGACAAATCATTACCTCTTTGGTCATTTTGAATTGAAAGACATTTCAAACAACATGAAAAAGATGAGTTTTTAAATTCGTACGCCAGTTAATTAAACTTCTTAATATAACTGTACTAAAAGTGCTTGCAATATGTGATGTAATTAAAGTCATAATCTCTACCCTTTGAAGAAGGTGTATCAGCACAATGGTTATATAACAGATAAACAAGCAGTTACTTAACTTCTACACAGAGTCATAAACCTGGGCAGCACATTTTATCTAGACCTTAGGTATCTTCATCTTTAAAATGAAAGGCTAAATGAGGTTAACTCCAAGCTCTCTTTCAGATCTAAAGAAAATACACATCTACAACAGAAATATGCCTGAGTCTCCATGTGGTTGAGTCCCAGATGTACCATAATCAATCTTGTGTGCCAGCAATTAACCACTAAGTAAATATAAACAACTTAAAACACTTTTCTCTGCCTCTCCAGGAAACAACAAGTTGAAGAAGCCATTCTTTCTGTACAGGAAAATTAAAAATCTTCCTTCTCCTTTGTTACTGTCTTCAGTATTCTCTGCACAGATGGCAGCTAATCCTGGAAATCCTCTCTCCCACTCTCAACTTCTCTCCTGAACACCCACCAAGACCAAATAGCATTTTGTCTCTCTCTTTATTCCTCATCCCTCCCCCTAAGCCTTGTATTGTATAGATCAGATGAACCAAGTCATGGGCTGGATGGATGAGAGTAAGGGACAGATAAAACTGCCCTCACATGAACACGTTGGTGTCCATTACACACTCAATTTTGTCCCTGCTGTGACTCTCAAGTTTTAAATTTTATTTCCTAAAAAATAAGTCCCCAAAAGAAATAAGACAGGTGGTTCAAGATGGTGGCATACAAAGACCCTGAACTCCCCTCTCCCATGGAAACGTCAAATCTACAGTTACATACAGAACAATTTTCTCTGAAAAAGACCTGAAAACTACCTGAACAGCTCCTCTGCAACAAAGATATTAAGAAGTTTGAAGAAGCAGAGATACGATTTCACCAAGCAGGTGAAGAGGGAGGAATCTCAGAGATACAGAATGTATCAGTGAGGAATGAGAAGCCTGAGCCCTACATTAGGCATCCAACTCTTGGGACCTACACTGGAGAGATGAGCCTCCAAAACATCTGGCTTTAAAAATCAATGGGGCTCACATCCAGGAGAGTCAAACGGTTGTAACAAACAGACATCCAGGTCCAGGAATCCCAGAGAATTCCAAATAAGATAATCCCAAAGAGATCCACACCATGATACATTATAGTTAAAAGTCAAAAGTTAAAGATAAGAGAGAATCTTAAAAGCAGCAGAGAAAAACAACTTGTTACATACAAGGGAATGTCCAGGAAACTATCAGCAGATTTTTCAGCAGAAACTTGTAGGCCAGAAGAGAATGCCATGATGTATTCAAAGTATTGAAAGCAAAAAAAAAAAAAAAAAAAAACTTCTAACAATGAATACTCCATCCAGCAAGGTTATCATTTAGAATTGATGGAGAGATAAGTTTTCCTTAAAAACAAAAAGAGTTCACCACCACTAAACTGGCTTTAAAAGAAATGTTAAAGGGACTTCTTTAAGCTGAAAAGAAATAGCATTAATTAGTAGCAAGAAAACATATGAAAATAAAAATCTCTCTGGTAAAAGTAAATACATAGTAAAGGTAGTGAACTAACTACTTTTAAAGCTAGCATGAAGGTTAAAAGACAAATGTAGTAAAAATAACCATAACTAAAACAACTAGTTAAGGGATACACAAAGTAAAAAGGTGTAAAAGGTGACATCAAAAACATAAAGCATAGAGGAGTTTTAGCATGTATTCAAACTTAACTTGTAGGGCATCTAGGTGGCTTAGTCAGTTAAGTGGCTAATTCTTGATTTTGGCTCAGGTCATGATCTCAAGGTGATGGGATCAAGCCCCGGGTAGAGCTCTGTGCTCAGCACAGAGTCTGCTGGAGATTATCTCCCTCCTCCTCCACCTCTCCTTCTACTCCTCCCTCCCCCCACCCCCACTCATACTCTCTCTCTCTCTCAAATAAATAAATAAAATCTTAAAAAAAACCAACTTACCTTGCTATCAACTTAAAATAGGCTGGTATATTTGAACTGATTTATAAGCTTCATGGTAATTACAAAGCAAAAACCTATAGATACACAAAGGTACTAAGAATGGGATCTAAACATAACACCAAAGAAAGACATCAAACCACAACAGAAGAGAGCAAGAGAAGAAGAAAGGAATAGAGAGGATCTATAAAACAAGTCTCAATAAATTTAAGAAGATTAAAAACATGTCAAGCAACTTTTCTGACCAAAAATGTATGATGCAAAAAGAAACCTAGAAAAAATCACAAATATGTGGTGATTAAACAACATGCTGCCGAACAACCAATGGGTCAATGAGTAAATCAAAAAGAAATAAAAGAATACCTTGAGACAAATGAAAGTGAAAATACAGCATACCAAAATCAATGGGATGCAGCAAAAGCAGTTCTAAGAGTACAGGCTTATCTCAAGAAAGAAGAAAAAAACCTCAAATAAACAACCTACCTTTACACTGAAGCAACTAGAAAAAGAGGAACAAATGAAGCCCAAAGTTAGTAGAAGAAAGGAAACAATAATATCAGAGTGAAACAAATGAAATAAAGACTAAAAAGACAAGAGGAAAGATAAGTGGTTCCACAGAGCTGGTTTTTTGAAAAGATAAACGAAATTGATAAACCTTTAGCTATCTTCACAAAGAAAAAAAGGGTGAGGGCTCATATAAATAAAATTTGAAATGTTAGAGGGTAAGTTACAAGTGACCAAAGGAATACAAAAGATCATAAGAGACTACCATGAACAATCATACACTAACAAATTGGACAACTTAGAAGAAATGGATAAATTCCTAGAAACATACAGTCTTCCAAGATTGAATCATGAAGTAGAAAATCTGTATAGACCAATTGCTAGCAGGGAGATGGAATCAGTCATCAAGAACCTCTCAACGAAGAAAAATACAAGACCAGATGGCTTCACTGGTGAATTCTACAAAACATTCAAAGAAGATTTTAATAACTACCATTCTAAAGCTCTTCCAAAAAATTGAAGAGGAGGAAACTCATTTTATGGGGCCAACATGACCCTGAAATCAAAACCAGACAAGGACACCACAAAAGGAAAGAAAGAAAGAAGAGAGAGAGAGAGAGAGAGGAAGGAAGGAAGGAAGGAAGGAAGGAAGGAAGGAAGGAAGGAAGGAAGGAAGGAAGGAAAAATGGAAAAGTAAAGGCCATTATCCCTGATGAACACAGATGCAAAAATCCTCAACAAAATATTAGCAAATTGAATTCAATAAAAATGATCAATATACACCAGGATCAACTGGGATTATTCCAGGGATGTAAGGATGGTTCAGTGTCCACAAATCAATCAACATAATATACCACATTAACAAAATGAAGGATAAAAATTATATGATCATCTCGAATAGATGCAGAAAAAGCACTTGACAAAATTCACCACCCACTTATGATACCCAACAAAGTAGGTATGGAGGGAATGTACATCAACATAATAAAGGCCATCTGTAACAAATCCACAGCTAACATCATACTTAATGGTGAAAAGCCAAAAGCTTTTCCTCTAAGATTAGGAACAAGACAAGAATGCCCACTCTTGCCATTTTTATTCCACATAGTGTTGGAAGTCTTAGCCGGAGCAAGAAAAAGCAATAAAAGGCTTCCAAATTAGAAAGGAAGAAGTGAAACTGTCACTACTGGAGGACAACATAATTCTATACACAGAAAATGCTAAAGACTCCACGAAAAAACTGTTAAGTGAACGCAAATCAATAACAAAAATCTGTTGTCTTTTTATACACTAACAACAAACTATCAGATTAAGAATCAAGAAAATTCTTAAATTAAGAAAACAACCCCATTTACAATTGCTTAAAAAAAAAAAAAAGCCTAGGAATATAAATTGGTGCAGCCACCGTGGAAAACAGTACGGAGGTTCCTTAAAAAATTAAAAGTAGAGCTATCATATGATCTAGTAATTCCACCTCTGGGTATTTATTCAAAGAAAACAAAACCACTAATTTGAAAACATATGCCCCTCTATGTTCATTGCAACCTTGTTTACAATAGCCAAGATAGGGAAACAACCTAAGTGTCCATCAATGAATAAATGGATAAAGAAGATAATATATATATGTGTACATGTGTGTGTGCATATATATATTATATATAATACAGAAGATGAATTCACTGATACACACACACACACACACACAATCGAATACTACTCAGCCATAAAAAGAATGAAATCTTACCATTTGTGACAACTAAGGGCACTATGCTATGTGAAGTAAACCAGCCTTAGAAAGACAAACAGTGTATGATTTCACTTACGTGTGGAATCCAAAAAACAAAACAAACGAACAAACAAAACAAAACCCAACTCACAGATGCAAAGAACAGTTTAGTAGTTGCCAGAGGGGAGGGAATTTGGGCGGGGGGGTGGTGAAATTGGAGAAGGGGGTCAAGAGGTACAAACTTCCAGTCATAAACAAATGAGTCATGAGGATGTAATGTACAGCATGGTGACTCTAGTTAATAATAATGTACTGCATATTATATAACTTTATATGGTGATGGGGAAACTAGACTTATTGTAATCATTTCCCAGTGTATACAAATATCAAGTCATTATGTTATACCTCTGAAACTAATACAATGTTACATGTCAATAGTATCTCAATAAAAAAAAAAAAAAGAAGAGGAAATGTGATTTTGTTTCATACACTTTCTATTTGACAGCATTTGCTGGGCTGAAGTTAAACCATTTGGGGTCTACGGTGTAAAGATAATAGACAACACAATGCTATCTGATCTAAAGTTATTCAGTCTTTTATTTCTATGTGATAAATGAAGTAATCAAATAAAGTCCTTCTTTCAACTTCAGCCTTTAAAACCTTTTATTCTTTCATCTTTTAGGGCCAAGTTCAAATTAAAATTTAGCTATTGAAAAAATGATATGGATAGATAGATGTATGCATTTTCTTTTCTTTCATACCAGAGCACGTATCACAACTCTGATTATGTAGAGAAGAAAATGTAGGAACTTTCAATAGGGTTAATATTCGCACATACATTCACATTTCAAATTCAAAGAAGAAAACACTGTGCTGGGAAATTAAAATAGCATCGAGTCCATGACAGTATTTTACCTAAATAATATATTTCATTTAATATGCATAGAAATCTTTTTAGAACACTCAATTTAAATTGCTGCAATGTATCCCTTCTGCTGCCTTTGATGTCAATCAGCTTGGAGTCTAAGAGGACGCTAGGAATTGGGCAGAAGGTTCCTAAAGCACTTTGAGCTCTCATATGAAAGGTGCTGTTTAAGTACAAAATATGATAATAATCTTAATATATTTAACAACTTCACTCACTTGCATGGAAATACCTGACTCTACCTCACCTGTTTGGTATTTTGAGGCACAGTCCTTAAGTAAAATTTCTCGAATAGGTTATATATAACATTGTTTCATAGAACTCATTCAGAAAAAAAACATCAGAAGAGGAAGGTTTCATAAACATTATATGTCGGTGGTTACAGAAAATGTCTCCACTAGGAAGAAAACTACAAGGCTAACAAAAGATACTTGTTCCTAAGGAGACTGAAAGGATTACTTTCCCCAAGAGTAGAGCATCCTAGATGTTTCTCTTCCTTAATATTGAATAAAGCCGCTCGTAATGCTACTGGACTGGGGGTACAGTGTATGTTATGTGCTTTCTCCTTCATTTATATTTTCCAGTGGTAAAGAAAATTGAAGTATATAGGCAGCTGGTTGTAGGGGAGAATTATTTTCTACTTGAAAAACATTCTCAGTTTGAATAAAAAAGAAAATGTGGATTACAGATAAATGGTATTCCTCTGCTCCAAAAATTCATTTAAAGATTACCGACTATAGTATTTCTTTTTTGATTTTTTATCTTAAATACTTTTATTTACATAAGTTGTTATCAAAAATATAGCATCATTTTCAAAAATGAAAGCATTACTAATAATGCTAATACCTTTTCACTGTATCTCCATCTGGGCCCCTTCAATTCCTCCTCATTCTCCTCCACCCCCTACCTAGCTAAGGCAATCGTTACTCATTTTTCTGCAATGCATTTGATTTAAATCTTTCTTTAAGATAAAAAAAAAAAAATTGTCCTATGAAGATGAGAAAACAATATCATTTTATTATAATAAGTACTTTTATACGTTTTCTCATTAAATTATCTGGGGGCTACCAAATTGTCCATCATGCAATTTTTAACATTTTCGGTGATTCTGAACTCATCCGACATTTCTCAGAAGCGGGAGCGTATTGGTGAGGAGACCTCACAACACAACTCTGTTTACACAGGAAGAAGAGAGGTTCCCTTACAGACATCACCCTAGGGCCTCCCATCAGGGGTCTGGGTCCCTTGGTCCCTCTTCAGGCCCCACCCTTGTCTTTCGTTTCTGCAGATCCCAGGGTTAGACCCAGCTGACTGCTCTCTGACCGCTGCTCAATATCACAATCCTTATGCACGCTCGACTATAACCCTAGGTGATTCATCAGCGCACTGTGGGCCTGGGTACTGACACTGTATCCAAAGATAACCAGAATCCATGAAGTAAAAAGTGAGGACTAGTCCAGGGTGTCAGGAGATAAAGGAACTACCCCTTTAAGAGTGCTTCCAAGGCATCTTTTCTGGCTCTGCCCTCCTACCCTGCATGTCCACACATGACCTCCAGTTAGCTAGCTCCCATCCACCACCAGTCCAGAAGCATCGCTACTAGGAACACAGGAGCCCAAAATGAAAAGGCTGTTTTTTCAAGTTGTGTAGGAAGAAAAGTCAAGGAGAGTCAGGTATTAAGAAATAGAAGCAAATTTTGAGAGAAGAGTTGACACAAATTAGTGTCCCGGTCAGGCAGAATGAAAGCAGAAAGTGGACAGGGGAATTGGCAGTCTGAGATGTACAGGACCCTTGAAAAAATGATCCAGTGCCACGGAGATGGATCATCACGTACCTTAGCAGGGTGCTAGTCAACAGGCATTCATGTAATTAAGCTTTAATATTTGGATCGCACATTCACTATAAATCTTCTCATTATAAACCGGATACCCATGTATGTATGTTTGCTTACAAGAAAAACTGAGCTGTGTGATTCAAAGAATTCTTATTGAAAATGCATGTAGGTTTATGTGTGTGTGTATGCGGATATGTGTGTATCAATGCATGCATGTCTTATGTGCATATTCAGACGTTTTGGTTGATGTGATTCGTTCCTAAAAATGGGTACATTCTCAGTATGCTGACTTCAAGTTTCCGAGACTATCAGTGAAGATCCAGATTTCAGATTGGAGTGAGCTCACAAACATAATAAAGACCACCTGGCCTTCCCTTTGCTGTCTCTGCTTTGACATATTTTATGGCTTCCAGCGCAAATAACTACAACCCCCACATGGAGGCCGAGACCCATTTAAACAAACTAACAGGGAAAAGTGACATCTTACAGGTATTCGTTTTGCACATCCGCCCCCAAAACAGAGTCAGAGCACTTGTAATTTAAAATCTCTGGGACACTTGTTCTCTCAATAAACTATAACAAGGCCCCTTTGTTCTTAAAGAACACATCATCAAATTAATAAAAAATAGTAACCAAGAGTTGAGATCTCATATGAAGTGAAAAATCCATAGATAGGCATTGGTTGGCAAGCAAACAATCTTCAAACACCCCAATGTGGTGGTCAATATCATCCCTATTTTATAAATTAAAATATTGAGGCACAGAACATTAAGGATCGTGTCCACAGTTTACAGCAAGCAAGAAATAAGAAAGCCAGCACTGAGGGCAGATCAGTTCCAAAACCAGTGTTCCTCACAGCCACTGTGGGGTCCAGCTCGGGATGTGTCCTGGTGGGCAGGGCATTCCCCTCCAATGTGGGGTCCACTTGGATGCCCTGGTGATTGCAGCAATGCTTTATAATTTCAATCATGAAGTTGACTTCAGGAACTCTACCTTTTCAATTTCCCCAAATCACCACTTGAAGCACACTACCAAATCAAAATTAAGCCCAAATTAAACTGAAGCCTGCCTGACTCCCTATTCCCTAAATGCTGTCTAAATTATTACTAATCCCTGCCCCCTTCCTCTTTCATTAACTAATTGGCTTCCTCAATACAGCCTCTTTATGAAATGAGTTGTAGATGATTGTGACACTCAGCAATGGCCTTGGGCCACGAAACGTCAATGTCTGCAGTCAGGGAAGTGTTACAAGTCTCCCTTTTATGGTCCTCCTGTTCCTTCACATGCCAAGCCTATGCTTCCCTGTGCACTTACTTTACCCTAGTTTATCTAAGTGGAAACAGAAGCCTTGCTCCATCCATAACTCATCCTCAATTTCATGGAATCATCTCGTCACGTTTCCTTCTGATTTAGTAGTTCCTGGCAGTAAAATCTCCTTTTATATACAGATAAAGTAAAGAGGCTCTAAAGAAACAAGGAACAGGGAACAGAGCGGCTTTTTAAAACCCTGGGAGAGCACGCTGAGCTCCAACATTTATGTTCTCTCCGGTAGAGGTAGAAACGTGGACAGCATTGCTTATGTTGATAAAGTTGACTTCACAACTTTATACAACCTCAATTTTAAATCCTAGGCATTATCCCCATGATCTCCAATCTTAGGATGAAGATATAACTTATAAAAGCCTAGAACTATCTTTAGGTCCTGGTTATACTCGAAATTATCAGTCAAGGGAAAAAAAAAATTTCCATGTATAACTCTAGCACTAATAAAGTAGTCTCAGTGTTTGCAAGTTTTCAGAACACATCAAGTTAGTTTGATCGCCAATATGAGATACCCAGGTTTTCTGTGAACAATCCAATATTAACTAAGCCTAATTAAAACCACAATATCTCTTAGTGATACACTACAAAAAGATCCCTAATGTTTAAGGTTAATACGTATGACATCGCTAATATGCAACTTATTTAACATAAACCATGATATCATAATGAAAGTCCTCATTGATCCCATCTTAATTATTTTTAAAATTTTAGTGTTTGAAAACTGAGCAGCTGAGCCCTGCTCTTATGTTACCTCTGTAACATAGAATAGAAACGTCAACAAATTTTACATATATTGCAATTTCATTATTGCCTGTTATATACCTTAGTAAAGCAATATATACAAACTGGAAAAATATGTAATTACATATAAATAACGTGCTTTAGGTAAGTTGAGTCATCTTTCCATTAAAAAAAATGACTTCACTTCATAAAATCTCAAATCACTTCAGCCTGATGTTGCAATTTAAAAATGTGATAACCAATTTTTATTGTAACAAATGACAACTCATCATCAAGTGAGCCAGTCAACATCATAGACCCTTTTTTAATATTAGCAGGTTAAAAGGAAACTTGACATAGAATGCATAATTGTATAATGACAAATAATGTCTGCAGACCTTGCAAATGAATATTGGGCTGCTTTGGGTCTCAGTTTTGCTTTCATCAGAACTCTTAGGAATTTGCATTTCTAAAAAGGGATTACACTGCTTTACACTAAGATCCATTTGCTTAAAAATTATCATTTTCAGAACGAAAGAATTTTTTATTCAGGTTCTCCAAAGATCACTTTGACGGATACATTATACAGTACAACCATGGCCTTTTCAAGTTTATAGGGATTCAATGTATACTGTAATTAGTTTCTTTATTACAGGCCGCCTCTCGAATTACACATTTCAGCATAATGGAAGTCCATTTAATTAACTGTGTTCCTGATGATCATGCAGACCCCTGAGTCACTACACTTCACCTCTAGTGGAGGCTAAATTTTAAGGAAAATTTATTTGCCTTCAGAATTTATGAAATGAAAAGAGAAAGCACTGTAGGTGTGATTTTAAATAGAGCTAGAAAATTCTCCAAAAAAATATGAAGTTGTCCTACAAAAGTTCTTGTACTACGAAAACAGACAACTGAGGAAGAAAAAAACAGGAAAAAACCAAACCCTCACTTACCAGGCGTGAAATTGTATCGAGCTGAAAATCCCATAGATTCCAGCTCTCCATCAGCAAAAAATTTAATCCATAGAAATCTTCCACTGGATTTTATTACAGGTGGATTTTGTTGTCCACAAAAACGTCCAATTATTGGAGAAAATCCAAAAGGTCCATCTCGAACTTCAATATGATCAAATTTGCACTCCCAAGATGGTTCAATAGAGTACTTTTCATCAAAGTAAAGTTCAATGCACTGTCTTGGGGCAGCTGAAAAAAAGGAAAGATTATGTCTAGAAGGCCATTTTTAAATCTTTAGGTAGATTTTTGTAATTCTACTTCAGATTTTATCTGTATATCTTCTATCAAACTTTGAACATGACGTGTGGAAAAGCAAAGCAAGTCCATAAGCATTCTAAGGGATAACATTTCCATAAGAATGTCTCAGGGATGCTCCTTAAAACTGGTGATGTTGCACAAAGGATTATTCGGATATAAAATAACCATTTCGATGTCTAACACAGACCTAATAAATCACAGTATTTTTGTGAAAGACCACTAACATTAGGTTTAGAAAGTAGAAAGACATCTTTCTGTCACTTTTCCCGTATCTTCTTAAGTATCCACTTTTAAGGTCAAAAGCCGCTTAAGAGTTGCTCAGCATAGAGTTATCCAAACATTCAAACAGTCCCAGTCAGATGTCTTGATTAGACCCAAGTGCATATACAAGGGCATTAAGAAGAATTTTTCTAGTACACAAACCTCACCACGTCACCCTCAGGTTTAAACTTAGCAACTCTCTATCAGCTATAGAAAAATGATCAATGCACTTGACATTGCAGGACCCTTAAGGGTATCCTACAACTCACACTTCCAGGGGCTTCCCAGTCCACACACAGCCTAAGCCCAGGCCACTGTAGACACACTGTGTTTTCTAAGGCAGCATGCTCTTTCGGGCTTTCATGTATTTTAGCACTTTCTGGAGTATCTACCTCCAATTTGCTGACTCTTGTTTATGCAGGAAAACCTTGCTTACAAGAACCACCCCTCTAAATCTACTCACTAAGGACCAAATCTATTCACCTTCTTTCGGCACTCGGCAAGCACAGTCCTTGTCATTGAGGATTTCTCAAAAAAAAAAAAAAAAAAATCTCTGTTGGGTGAATAGTAAATGAGCTTGTCTTCATAAATGTTTTTTACAGCTCTCTAAAACATCAGGAAGAGCCTCAGAGGGCTAGCAGCTCTATAGACGTCCACAGGGATGCATTTGCTAGCCCCCTGCCATTTTTCCCTCGTCATGTCCAAAACAGCTCAAAATCCTGGCACTCCAGACTGGTATTCAGCCAGGATACCCCAGAATAGCCATAACAGTTGTTGAAATATCCGTACACATTTATTCTAGTTAGTAAACGGCTGTTGCCTTGAGTCCTTTGAGTGCCTCCCTGCCATGTGGCCCTCTTCAGGGACCAGCACCCTCCAGAAACTTGTAAGGTAAGACCTGGCACAGCGCGGCCTGCTCCCCATGTGATCAGTATTCATTCTGAATGACTGTTGTCCACACCACCGTAGTTCTTAAATATGGATTGAATATCACCCTTGATGGCTTTAAAATGAAAGCTTTGCTTGTGTGGATGTCAAAAATTTATAAAGAATTGAAATACATGATGACTTGGAAATTCGAGACCTACAGAATAATCGAAGCTCATTTGGTTAAAGGTCAATGCATGTGACAAGACTATTTTAGGGATTATTTTTAATCTCCAAAAATATTTATGACTCTTTGGACATTGAAAAGAGACATTTATTACTCTTCCAAGAAAAACCAGGGATGGTTTTACCTACCACTACTGTATATTCTGAAAGGTCAACAATTGTAGTATTACCATATTGATAGATTTGATGAAGTTTCAATGATTTTTTTAAAAATCTGCAAATTGGAAAGTATCCTAAGAAATTACTTGGAAAACCTTTTCCCCTTGAGATTATTAGTCCAATAGCAAAAAGGGACCTATTTATGTAGTAGTATTAAGTATATCATTTGCATGTATTAGTATCTTATAGACTGCGCCTGCTTGTTTATCTGCTCATTGGCAAGCCAGTATGATAAGTTTTAGAAGGAAATAAACTATTTGAGAATGTAGGATATTTCTTTTAGATGTAAATAATGTATGGCTAGGGAACAGTAAAGCAATGAGAACAACCTTGTGCTAATTTATTTAAAACTCTATGAAGCAACATATATCCATCTACTTTCCCTATTAGGAAACGCAGGGCCATCAAACACGAATTCATTTATGCATACCTTCATTCACTGTTGCTTAAGTTCTGTCCAACATGGATGAACAAACCTCTCAATGTTCCTTCATGACACATACTATCACCATGGTCTTGGGTAGGCCACACTTACGTGGACAGCTCATCTTCCTTTGGTCCAGCATGTTGAAGTTAACTAGACACACTCATATACGAAATTCCACTAACTGAATTTTCGAAGGCAGTAAAATAAGGTTTTAAAAATAAGCATGTCGTATAGTTGTTGTAATTAAAAACAAGTGATTATAGTGCATGGAAGCCATTGGAAGCTCTCTAAGTTCAGCCTCTTACACTTAGGTTTTCCTCCCCTTCAAATCTCTCAATTCACAGCTGCTTTTTACGTCCATGTTTTCTCTAAGTCATCTGGTATCTAAATCTGAGGTTCCTTTTTGAGAGGTCTTAACCCCTCCTAACATATCTTTGGACACACTGAAAACTCTGAGCACTTTCACCTGAATAGTGCACATAGTTACAGAACATTGCTCCCTCTTTGAGAGAGTTTTAGGACAACCTGAAACCCACGAAAGGGATCTTCCTTTCCATGACTGGGACTCCACTTCTATTCATAAGAACCTATCTTACCTCAAGAAACTTGACCAATGATTTAGACCTTTCTTGTATTTTACATTTACCTTTTTCTACAGAACAGGCTACTCTTTTCAGAATCAAACATGACAATTTGCCCCCCTGAAAGCAGAAAAGACAAAAAGAAAAAGAAAGTAACTGCCTTCCTACCTTGGGTCCATCAACATCTCCCCTCCCCCAAAGCCTCCATCAGCTGTGAGCCAGCTCCCACCCCCACTAGGGCAATGAATGCATATGTCCTAAAGTTACTATCAGCTTCTCAATGGCCTCATGCGATAGATGTGTTTCCTTTTACTTCACTTTTCTTTGCTGTAATAGTTGGCATTTTCGCTACTCCCTTCCTGCTGAAATGTAACCTGCATTACATGCTGGGGCATCTTTTACCTGATCTCCAGTCCATCTCGCTGGCTTATCCTTCACAGTCCCTGTTACCCTTCTCCTTACTCTCCCATCCTTTACCTGTTGTTTTTCAGAAACCCATTCTATGTCTTCTTCCTGCTCTTTCTAGACCTGTGTCCTCGGTGCCACTGGCATCCTAAAGGAGAGCTATTACAATATAATGATGCCTGCAGCTGCATCAAAGACCGATTAAACCAAACTTCATGGGGACAGACCCAGGCATCTGTGTTTTTTGAAAGATTTATAAAATAGTGCTCCAAATATTCTCTCTGGATAATTTTATTCATACCAGGAGCCTCAACAACAATCCATATTTATGACCTATAAATATCTATTTTCAGTCCAGAGCTCTCCAGTGAGCTAAAGACTCATGTATCCAATTTCTTTTTTTTTTTTTTTTAAAGATTTTATTTATTTATTTGACAGAGAGAGACACAGCGAGAGAGGGAACACAAGCAGCGGGAGTGGGAGAGGGAGAAGCAGGCTTCCCGCCGAGCAGGGAGCCCGATGCGGGGCTCGATCCCAGGACCCCGGGATCATCACCTGAGACGAAGGCAGACGCTTAACGACTGAGCCACCCAGGTGCCCCCTCATGTATCCAATTTCTGTATGCAACATCTCCATAAACACCAAAATGGAATTCATTATTTTTCCTTCAAACCCTCTGTCTCCACCCATATTCTTTACCTGGAATGGCAGTCCCATCTATACGTCACCAAGCCAAAAACTTTGGAATCGTCTTGGGATTTCCTGTCTCTCCTGCCTACATCCAGGCACTCATGACTCAGTGTCCTAAAGACCTCTCATCTCTTCCTTTGACGCCTCAGCCAATGTCACTTGCGTAGTTCAGGCTTTTACTATGGCTTACATGGTCCTTCACAATCATTCCTGCTTACTTCTTTTCCTTCCGTCACTTCACCAAAATATCAGCTTATTATTTCTCCACTTAAATTATTTCAATGGCACCCCATTGTCTATCCTATAAAGTTCAAACTTTCACAGCTGGAGTAGACGGAATACCAAGTTCTCCTTTGTCTGAGACTGCTGACCTCTTGAGCCTCCTTACTTCTTCCTCTCCTCACACTATGCAGAAGCTACACATGGGTCCCAACCACACCATATCTCAAACTTCTGCACAGGCCATTCTGAATAGAGAATTACCTCCCTGAAGTTCTTCAAAACTGAGCGAAAGCATCTCCTCCTCCTGATAGGCTCCTCTCCTCTCTACTCCAAACACTGCTGATTTGGGGGTCCCTTTAGATTGTTTACTGAATGGGGCATGGTCCCCAGACCACATTATAAATTCCACAGGCAAGTACCATGGTTGTTTTTTAAAGACTCTCTAAGTGGTACCTAGAAGAGAGGCTGATTCTTAGTAGTTGTTCGATAAATATTGGTTAAATAAATGTATGGATGAAAACAATGGCTGGTATGAAGTATTTCAAAAAGAGTGTAGAAGTATGATTAATAGTAACAGGAGATTCTATTGATTTCTCAACTAAGTTTGTCCTTGACATAACTAGGAATGAATGTAAATATATGCATGATATTAAAATAAAATGCTAGCAATGTTTTTGAATTCTAAATAACAATAAACACGAAAGTGCAATTAATATGCAAAGATCTGCTTCTGAAATAATCCTTTAAATGAGAGAACTAATTGATTTTATTCTTTTTAATAATTCAAAGTTTTAAAATACTGTTGCTTCAAAACACAAATTACGTGAGTTTAAGCAAGACATTTAAACTCCCTGTGCCTGTTTCCTTGTCTATAAAATAAGGACAACAAAAAATATCTACTTCCTATGATTAAATGTTTTAATATATGTTAAGTTTTTGAACATTTTATGTATATACACACACACACACACACACACACACATATAATAGATAGGTAATATTAACTTGGTGAAGAGAACAACTAAGTTTAACCCAGAATTTCCGTATTTCAATTTCCTTTTCTATCAATCGCATGAGGAATAAGACTGCAGATCTCAGATTTCTAGTTTTATCCTTTTATTATCAGAGCTTATTCTTTTTTCCTCCTTCTTGTAGTGCAGTGTACCTTTGCTAAAAGTTCACCCTCAGGCACAAAAAGGAAAGAGGTAATATCCTTAGCTTAAAAGTTACAAAAATAAAAAAAGAATCATTTCTAAATAGGAATTCTTGAAAGTAGTTAAACAGGAAGCCTTTTTCTTTCAAAGATCTACCAAATGAACATGCCCCTCATTTAGATATAAATACTGAGCATACACTGTCTTTTTCATTAAGATGGCTCAATCCCTCTGTATCTGTGTGGGTAGGGGGATGGAGAAGGGTTGCAGATTTGGGGCTTTTAGGTATTAACATCTATAATATTAAAATCTTCATCACTAGATGAAATGATCATTCAGTTTAGAAAGCTGTACTTAATCGAGTGCTGTCTACAAGGGTAATGGAAATTGGAAATGTTCAAAGGGAAATGAATCTCTTTTTCAGCACTATTTTTTCTTTTGAGTTAGGAAAGAAAATGATGAAAAGAAGCATCATAATTTGGAATCCTGACTTTGGCATTAAAGTATGATAATGTTACTTGTTAGTGCAAATTAAGGCAACTATCATTCAGATTGTTTGGAAACATGATTATAGATTTATTTTTAACATTAATATGCATTTTGTACTTTATATTATTAAAGAAAAATAACAAATGTATAGGTTTTTCTACTAACTGTTAACCAATAAAATACTAGGTTTCTAAAATTGTTATACATTAGGTAATATTATGCCAACTCTGCATCCATTCCATTAATTAAGAATTCTAAATCAATGAAGTCAACTCTAAAATAAACTGTTACCAATTTGCTTTTATTTGCCTGAATTTACTTACTCATAACCCATTGCTAATAATTGCAATAATTAGCTTGATTCCAAATTTTAGTTATTTGATTCATTAAGAGATATTTCTGTGTATGGTCTCCAAAACCAATTTTTGTAATGTCCATACGCATACTGTCCATCCAAAGCACAGCGATGGCCAGGTTTGGCTTGGAGCTTTCTCCAGCCAGGGCTCTCTCCCCCTTACCTTCTATGATGTAGATGCACTCTCGGTCAGGAGGGTACTTGCTGGGGTAGTTGGGAGAGGTAAAGATACCTCCCTCTGCATGTTTTGTCCAAGTTCCACACTGCACTGACTTCTGAGTTTCCGAGGTGGTTTGCTTTTCTGTAAAAAATAAAAACAAGAGCCATCATCCGATTTTCTAAAAGACTAAAAATAGAGAGGACATTCTTATAATATCCATTAGTAAATTAATTTTAAAATGTTGTGTTAGTCAAAAGCAATCAATTATACACACTATAAAATTTTCAGATATTCTGGAATATTAAGAATATGGGGAAAATAGGAAAATGTAAATAATTAGAGGTCTTCCACTGCATTTTCCCAAAGAAACACACCTGTTCCTTTCTTGGTTGCCCCAGACAAATGGAAGATGATTAAACTTGCTACAACTGAAACAGAAAAGAAAAAATAGAAAGAGATCATATTAATATACACTGAAATGATCACATTCTATAACGACATAAAGATAAGATAATATCAAAGCAGATTAATTGTATTATTGTTAACCGGTCCAAGTTAACTCAGAACGTGCCAAAACTCGTTAAAAATGTACAAATCAGGAAAATTTAGGAACCCCTTCAGGAAGTAATGCAAGTTAAGGATAGATGAGACCCCAGAACTGCAAATGCGTACCTCAGAACTTCAGAGGCAATACTGTAATCTACTCCTGTCACATTACAGTAGGATTTCAGGACCTGTATTGTTTCTAATCGCCCTTAGGGAAAGGCTTTGCTAGCATCTCTGAGGGAAGAGTGAGCCAGGCGAGAGGCTGCAAAGGCAAACAATGAGGAAGGACTCCCGTGACGGACCCTAAGGCACTGACAGTGTAGTTGTAGTCGAGAAAACAAATACTTAGGCAAATCTTATGGCAGTTGGGGGAAGGGAACAGGAGAAAAACAGATAAATGTGGATTGGAGGCATTAAGCAGCAGTACAAAAACGTTTCTTATAAAAAGGTACCATAATACCAAGTAACCCCTGTCCTCAGCACTTCCTAAGCTTGCAATTAATTTCTTCTAACCTTAACTTCGACTTAATATTTAGTGTTATCCAGAAATAGATTCTTACTTTGAGAAAGGCGATTTCTGTGAGCATTTCAATGAGCCAATTTTTCAGTATCAAAAAAAGACCCTGATCTCTAACAAGAGTAAATCTGCAAAGACCATTGCAACCGGAACTTCTGCTTTACTTTCGTATCTTGATTTTTTATATATATAAAACCTGAAACTAGAAGAGTCATAAAACAATCTAGTCTTCATAAGTACTGGTTTTTCCTCTTCTAATTTATCTTTGTTATTTATTTTGTTGCCCAATTCCCTAAAATCTCTAACTTCCATTAGATGTATAATTCTCTTTCCCCTTAAAATTAACTTGGGAAAGGGAAGGTATAATTCACAATGATTTCCTAAACTGAAGCTCACGGCAGGAGTTCATAAATTTATGTTTTCAGATTATTCCAAGAAAAGAATGTGGGCCTTAAATTAACATTTGAGAAAGTATATCGGTTATATTACTTTGTACTCCTGCCTGATCATCTGCTTTTAGATGAAAACATTAGCTGTTGTCGTCTGTGTTTAAACAGAAAAAAAAAAAAAAAATCTTATTTTAACTTGCCAGGATTCTAGACACACACAAACACACAGGTACACGCCATCAATACCAGGACGTCCGCGTGGTGTTGTCTTTACTCTGCTTTTCCTGTTTTGATGGAATCACACGATGGAACAAGTACTACGACTAACACATCCACAAAGCCGGTCTTTTAACTGCGTGGCACAGGATTAGAAACCTAGCTTTTTAATGTGAAATTTCCACCACACCTTTTCTTACACTGCCTTTTACTTGACGACTCCTGAAGCCATCTTCCTCTCAACGGCACGCGCTACCGCACACCTATATAACGCCGCACTCAAAGAGTTGAGCTTGGCACTCGCCCTCCCCGCAAGTGTGGCGTTCAGGTGCGCCCTAAACTCCCTCCCTCCTGGAGTGAAAATATGGGCCGGCGGAGCTCCGAAAGCCCCCGAAAGAGGACTATTCCCTGTATCCCGCAAACTGTCAGCCCCGCGCTCTCCCTCTTTCCACCTGCGCCCGCACCCGAGCCCACTCCCCGCGGCTCCCGCACGTGCTCGCCTCCGCCCCCAGGACTGTCCCCCGCAGATTCTGAGACCCAGCGATCACTGACCCGGCGCCGCCCCCACGCCTCGATCGATTATGCTGCAACCCAGAAAGTTTACAGGTGCCCGGACTCGCGGGGACTGCGGGGTCCGGCTGGAGCGCGGCGGCGAGGCTTTTCCCTGCGCGTTCGGCCACGAGGGAGGAGGGAAGGAGGGAGGAGGGACCGCGAGTGGACCCGCGCGGCGGGAAAGGTACTCACTGTGAAACAAACTGCGTCCATAGATCATGTCTGTTCGTTACACCAGAGGCTCCGATCTCCACTAATTCCATTTAGAGACGGGAAGACTTCCAGCGGTGGGGGAGGACGGAGTCGGGGGGTTTTAAATGTGCAAACCAAGAACCAAATGAAGGGGGGGCAGGGAGGGGAGAAAGAGAGATCCGAGCCCACACAGCAGCAAGATCCGAATCCTGGCGTCCTCCGCCCCTGGCTCGCTCTCGCTCGCTCTCTCACCGCCGCGAAGCCAGCATCCCCACCATGACGCTCGCATCACACCCGGCCGCCGATCGCCACCATCAGCACCGCGGGCGGCAGCACCCTCCTCCTTCGCATCACCGCCGCCGCCGCAGCTGTCAGGAGGACGCGCGGGCAGCAGGCGCGCGGGCGGCGGCGGCGCGGGGCGAGCCCCGGGGCGCCCGGACCGGGGCCGGGGCCGGGGCCGGGAGGAGGGCGCGGCGAGGCGGGGGCCAGTCCAGACCGACGGCCGCGACGGGGCGGGCGGGCGGCGGCGGCGGCGGCGGCTGGGGCTCGCTCAGTCCCCAGTTTCATACACCACGAGCAGCAGGTCGGAGCAACCTCTCCGGGAGGATGTCCAGCAGCAGCCCTCCTCTCTCCAGCCCTTGGGGATCTTCCGCTGAGGCATTGAAGACAGGAGGAAGGGGTCCGTCATCAGCTCGCCGGGCTCCGCGCCACCTCTGCGATCTTGCGGAAAGAGGAGCGGGTGGGTGGGCGTCTGGGAGGAGGGCGTGAGGGTGGCGGAGGGGAACGGGGGTGGCCAAGGGGGCGGGGAAGGGAGGGAGGGGGAAGGAGCAGGAAGATGGCAGAGTTACCAAGTGCGCGCCTGAGTCATAGCCGTGGGCTGCGCGACCCTCCAGGAAGCCCGGAGCCCGGGCGAAATTGGGCAGCGCGGCGCGGCCGGCACCCCCGGGGCTGGTGAGCGGCGGAATGGGGCGGCGGCGGCGGCTGCAAGGACATCACACCCGCTCGGATCCTGGGTGGGGGGAGGGAAGGGGGAGAGGGTGAGGACCAGGCTGGGATCCGTCACTCGGCCAGCCCGGGCTGAGGGGGCCCGAAGGGAGCAGGCAAATCCGGAGTTGGATCCCGATGCCCGATAAAAGGCGAGCAAGGGGGAGGGGCCATCGCGTGAAATTTCCCTTTGGGGTTCAGTTTTCACTTTTTACGGGTTAGAGATTGCGGTCGATCTGTCTCCCACCCCTTATATTGCATCTGTCTAGAGGAAGCGTGTTCTCTCTCCTATCGGGGCTTGTGGGGCGGGGGGGGGGGGGGAGGCTTTGCCATTTACTGCGCTCTCGGGCTGAGAGACCAGGCAGGGGCGCGCGGGAGGCAAAGGCAGCCGTAAAAGTTTCGCAGTTAATCGCCTGGCCTGATGCTTAGGTCGCCCCCACCAAACTGCTTCTGCGAAGACTCCTTCATCTTCCCCAAGATATTTAAAACCCCCAAGGCAAACAGAGAACACCTCCTACCCCACCTCTACACGCACAGACACGCGCGGGCGCAGCGCGTTAAACTCAGGAGGGGAGGAGGGAAAAAAAAGAGTTGCTGGGGAAACAGCCCGGAAAAGCCCAGCTTGTAAGATGCGAATGAATGAATAGGAAGGAACAATAAAGAGCGGGCGGCCCCGCGGAGGGCCGGAGCGCGCGGGAGTGGGGGGGAGTCCCTCCCCGGCCGCTGCAGCAGCATCTCCTCCCCTCCGGCCCCGTCCCGCCCTCCCCGGCCGCTGCGGACTGCCCGCGTCACCGCCGCCGCCGGCCGGACCTCGCGGCTACCCCGAGGCCCGCGAGCCCCGGCCACCGCCTCAGTGATCCTGGACCCCAGGCCCGCCCCCCGCTCCCGAGCGCGGCCTGGGGCTCGGGTTGGGGACGATGGCGGTGATTATCCGGGGGTAGGGAGGACTCAGGAGGCAGACAGCGGGGAGGAGAGGTGTCGCGAAGCCTGGGATCACCTCCGAAGGCCGAGGAGAGAGGAGAGGGCCGTGAGAGGGGACGAGAGAGGGTTCGCGCCGGGCCGCGGCCGCAGCCGGGCTCCCGGCCTGGCCTCCACCTCGCGGCACCTGCTGCTGCGGCGCGGGGCCGCCCACGTGGGGGCGTGCGTGCGGGTGGCGGTGCCCGCGCGCTGCCCGCCTTCCCCTGGCACCCGGCCGCGAAGGGTGGAGGGCTCCTGCCCGTCATGTGACAAGAGGGACACTGACGCGACCCCCAAGGCCGGGGTGGGGGATCCCCGAGTCCAGACACAACCTCCAAGACTCCTTCCACTGAGCTTTCGGTTCCTGGACTCCAGGTAGCTGCAAGTCCTCGACGTGGGTAAAAGTGACCAGGTAGAAGGGAGAGAGAGAGAGAGAGAGAGAGAGAGAGAGTGAGAGTGTGTGTGTGTGTGTGTGTGTGTGTGTGTCTTTCCATCCATTTAATGAACGGCGGGTAGATGGGGCAGGACGGAAGGAAGAGCTAGAGGGACAGACAGACAGAGACTGCGCACCGGCAGAGAACCAACTCCACCCGAACTGGGAGCCCGAGAGAGGAGCTAAGAGCTCAAGGAAAGATCAAGGGATGAGTGGATGGATGGAAAGCCAGGAGGAGCACCCCAGGAAACCGGTGTGTATCGGGCCGCGTTTGTGCTTGTAAAAGGGTCGAGAGGAGAAGTAGGCAGAAAGTCCCGCGGGAGTCGTGGGACCCACGAGTGATTCTTGTGCCGGCGGGGTTGGGGGTGGATGGGAGTGGAGTCGAGGAAGAAATGCCCCAACTGCAAAGAAGCACGAGGGACCAGAGGGTGGTTAGCAGACCTTTAGAGTGGCTAGTAGATGTGTGAATAGATGACAAAGATGCAGGTCCCCAAAGAGGGAGGAAGGGTCCTTGAAAAATGGTCAACACCAAATGTTGATAGTGGGACGTTGAAACTTTTAAAACTAGATGGTAATTATGTTTTACATCCAGAAAAAAATATGTCTTCTTTAGGAAAATGATAAAACCATTCAACAGTAACAACGTTAAAAAGTATCTTAAGGGAAACTACTACATTTCTCAGTTGCCATTTGAAGATAAGAGAATACAAACTTGGACTTTGCTAAATCTACCCACTCAAGTATGTCTCACATGTTTCCTCCTCTTTGCCCAGGTCAGTTTCCCAGCATGCAGATTGTGTTACTGGGCCAAGGAAGTGGCCACCTAAATTTTGCTGCAAAAGTCGTTCTTATAGGAAATGCAGGAAGGAAATCCCAGAAGAAAAAAAAGGGTGATACAAACTTTTTATTCATTTCTTCACTGCTCCACCATAACCTAGTGGCTCCATATGTCTGTGTTGGAATTCAAATTCTCAGACGTAGGGGCCTCTTTGATTTATGAACCCCAGTGCTCTCCTGGGCAATATCTGGGGCTGAGAGGTGGCATTTCTGCTCAGATCTCAGTGCTGAGGGCAGGAGTGTGCATGTCCTGGACCAGGTCCTCCGCTCACTCACCCAGACACTGAGGCTGATGGATGATGTGGCTTTGCACTTTTGCCCTAATTCTCCTGGGCTGTGGCTGCAACTTTTCCTTGAAAATTCTATTCATTTTCCTACACAGGCATGCAGAAATACTTTAAACTACCCACCACATTCTGCTTTCTTGGCAAATTGCCTTCTCACTTTTGAGTTCAGAACCGCCACTTGCTGAGTAAAGCTACCTCCCTAATGGGAACCCACAAGATTTTTCTTTCTGAGAAAAACCAACATATGGGAAAAGTTCAGCTTCTCCAAGGAAGGTTATGCATACATATGGTCAGATTTCAAGACATGATTGTTTAGAAAGGGAGTGGTTATAAACTGATAGCTTTTGTAAGTTCAACGTGCTGTCCCGGAAGAGGGTGCCTGTCACAGTTCTTCAAAATTAGCATCAAAGTAGATACTACTTGCAGAAGATAATGCAGAATGCAAACCCCTGGAACCCAATTAAAGTAACATTGGTTTCCACGGGGTGCCTGGGTGGCTCAGTTGGTTAAGCATCTGCCTTGGGCTCAGGCCCTGATCCCAGGGTTCTGGGATTGAGCCCCACCTCGGGCTCCCTGCTCAGTGGAAAGCCTGCTTTTCCCTCTCCCTTTGCTGCTCCCCCTGCTTGTGCCTTCTTCCTCTCTCTCTCTGTCAAATAAGTGAATAAAATATTAAAAAAAAGATAACATTAGTTTCCTTACATCATACCTTATAATGATGAATGGTAAGAAAGGTTCCCAAAACCCTTAAAAGAATTGGTGTAGCTAGGACACTTGCTCTTCTGATTCAAAAGCAAGTAGTATATTTCTGCATGCTCATAGCTCTGTATAAAAAATTATAAAGCTCCAGATCCCCTAGGACTCTTTCATTAATTCATCTGCAGGATTGGCATCCTCAAAGTTGTTTTTCTGTTGCTGTAACAGGTGCTGTTACAAAAGCAACAAATAAAATAGTGCTTCTGATACTCTATGTTAAATAAATTTATTTTAAATAATTGTTTTAATTTACTTACATAGTTACATAAAGTTGTTTTTCCATTTTATTAACTCACCAATCTACACATCATGGTATTAGTTTATCCAAAACATTTATTAATAAATAATTTGCTGCCAAATATCGGAACGTCTTTAAAAATTATCTGCAATTCTCATAACGTGAAACTGGTTTGAACCAACATGGGAAGCCGTTTCCCTTCAACAACCTGTAAATATATCATGACAGAGTAGAAAATCTTCATAACACAGAGGATAGTTAAAATCATTGAAATCTTACATTTAAACCAGGCAGGATACCTTTTGAACGTGACTAGAGAAATAAAACATGGTGTTCTTAGAAGTATGAATACATGGTATTGTTAGATATCACAGGAATATTAGCCTCTTGTGGGCAAGAATTATTAGAGCACTACATTATTCAACCAGTTTTCATCAGTACTTACAGACATGTGGTCATTGTCCACGATGTTTCATATCCAATGATAATTGTGCTCCAGGAACAATGTATTATTATCTCTGTTTGGGGAAATGTGAGGTGAATAAAAATAACTCCAGGATCCACCGGTCTATGAGGCAATTTAGAAAAACTTTACTGTACTTCTGATTGATATTTATTTGACAGTGGCTTATAAAGATAACATCAGGATTTTTTTTTAATAGTCACCAGCCTATTTAATAACTAGTCTTCTGTAAATCAGCATAAACAAAAGGAACATCTATAAGATACATCCTGACATAGGAAGGTGCACTGATCTCTCTAAAGGATCCACCTCTGTACTGACTTAGGGCACAGCATCTACTCACTGTGATTTTGGGGAGAAAACAATCACTAGTTGAAAAAGGAATTTACCACATTTGGTAAGTATAAATTAAGCTGAAAAACAAATGTATACATTTCATGACAAAATGTACATTAAGAAACACAAAGTTTCACTTAAAGTTGCGATGGTTAAAACCATACAAGAATAAAGTTTAATCCCATATGTGACTATCGCTTCTGCCTCAGATATAATTTTTATCCTTAATTATATAACAGCATCATCTAAATTTTCTTCCTTTGTGTATTTAGGATATATCATATTATTATTATGATTTATTGAGTGTTCAGTAGATGATTTAGAAAATAGCAAAAGGGGCGCCTGGGTGGCTCAGTTGGTTAAGCGACTGCCTTCGGCTTAGGTCATGATCCTGGAGTCCCTGGATCGAGTCCTGCATCAGGCTCCCTGCTTGGCAGGGAGTCTGCTTCTCCCTCTGACCCTCCCCCCTCTCATGTGCTCTCTCTCATTCTCTCGCTCTCAAATAAATAAATAAAATCTTTAAAAAAAAAAAGAAAAGAAAAGAAAATAGCAAAAGCCAGGATGTACTTGTTGAAAATAACGCTAAATGTTGGGCTAGGACAGGACTTACGTCTGACTCATGAAATAATTCTAAAGAGTGAACAAGCTGTGGTGTATGGAAATGAATGAAAATACTGTTTTTTTGTAAATATTTTTAATAACAAAGTCATGTATCTATTCTTTCCTTGGCTGTCCGTTCTCTTTAATACTCAATACTTATCAGGAAACATCCCAAATGTTTTCATTTCCTTTTGCAAGACCAGAAGAGAAATATAAAATAGCTCTTTCCCCCAGTTTTAAGGCAGACTGAGGTGCAAAAAAAAAAAAAATACAATTTCAGAAGGGAGTGATCCTGTAGCAAAATTTTTGCCAAGCAGTTACAGTTATGATGATTTTAAAGCATCAAGGGAAAATGCCATCAGTGCTTTTTAGTAAACGTATCATTTTAAACAGTAGTCTTCGACATAGTTTTCTAATTGACATACATAGTTAATTTTTCAATATATGTCTCTTGGAAATAAAGGATTTATTGCGGTTATGAGTGGCTGTGCACAGTACACCCTCCTGTCACAATTGCAGTTCCTTCTAAAAGGATGCTCTCTAACCGAGTAGAAGGAAAGAAGAGGTGGTTGGAAATGATATAAAGCGCGAACCTCCTGAGGGGCACTCTGAAAGCTCTCTTAACACAGTCCTTTGCACAGAGTGCACCTTCGTCAAGCGAACAGACAGGGAAGGGATGAGACAGACCAGCAAGAACTGGTATATAGGCATAGGATAAAATTTGAATCTTTTCTTGAAAAGATGTTTATTTTCAGGTTTTGCTTAGAAACTGCAAGCTGGATGGCATATTTGGTATTACAGGAACCCGTCCCACAAGGTCAGGGTATGAGAACTGAGTAACATCTGAGTTAACATCTGAAAGGACTAAGTTAAAATCATTTTAATTCATAATTGAAAAGCACAACAGGAATTCTTTTGGTCAAAGGTTATTAGCTGATGCTTTTGAGGTATATATTTTATTAAGTCCAATTCTTAATAATCTTTGCTTCACTGAAAAATCCTGATTGGACCACAGTTAACTAACATTCCCAAAGTCAGCAGCCCTTTTAATTCAAACAAATGATTGGTCACTCGCTACAATCTCTGCCGTCCTCCACTACTCTGACACACAATGTGGGAAATATCCACACTTCTGTACCATTTTCACCAACATAGTTTTACATCTCAGCCAATACCGTCATGACAGCAGTTTTGACTGTTGGGGACACAAGATAGAATTGTTAAGGCTTATTTGCCTCACCTCTATATGCCTGTGAGTTAGCAATACTTGATCTTCCCCCATTTTATCATTTTAAGAATGAAGAAAATGAGGCCAAAGGAAGTGCAGTAATTTCCACAGTGTTACTTTATTTGTAACATAGTAACTGTTGGAATCCAGATCTTCCAACTCACAGCAGAAAACAAAAACAAACCTTGCTGTTCAACTTGAATGTTTCCCTTGAGCTCAGAGGAAAACCTTAATGTTTTCTGCCATTGTTCCTCTCACTTCCGGCCGGACTGTGTTCGCCTCCAGAGCAGCCGCTGCTGAGCTTAAGTGTCCATGAGGGTTAGTATTTAAAAAAAAAAAAAAAAGAATTCAAAGAGCAATTAAAGAAAACAGAAGGTGCATTGTAGAAAAAAAAGCATAGGAAACAGAAAGGCCTTGATACATAGAAGGTACATGTGGGGAATGGCAGAGATCATTGTGCTGTCGTAAAGTCTTACTAGAATAAATAATTAACTACATACTCATTCATATAGACACATGCATGCAACATAAGGAGAAAGCAGGTGGGGACACATTACATATAACCAAGTGAAATAGCATCGCCTGTTAGAAGAAAGGACAATTCCTTAATAAGGTCTTTACAGTGTTTAAATGTAATGTGTACAAGTTAAGAAGATTGGAGTCAGGAATTTCTTGTTAGAATGCCAGATCTGTCAATTAGTAAATACATAAAAATTACTTAAACTCTCTTCGCCTATTTCTCTCACCTGTAAGACAGGAATAGTAACATACAGAGTTATTTAATGATGAAATTGATTTACCTATAAAGCACTGGGTACACTGACAGGCATGTGTAAACAAATATTGCTACTTTTATTAACACAGTGGTGAAAACTACCTATTTTTGTGTCTTGTAGATGGAAGCAATTTCATAAAAACCTAAGTACCTGGATAACATCTATACCCATACTTATTCTGTATCTCTGTCTGTATTATATCTGTATTTATGTCTCTATCAATCCCTAGAATATAGTTCTATCATTAAGACATACGTGGTTTTATGGTTTAATGTAACAATGCTGATTCAATCTAAGCTGAGAGAGGTTGGCATATATCACAGCCATGCTCAGTAACCAACACAAATACTGTGAGATGCTCTTCAAGAAATTGAAGGTACTGGTGTCCTGAGTTGAGAAAACTGGGGCTTGCAGCAGAGACACAACAGGCTAGGGGCTATGAGTAGGGAGTTGCTGAGGAAGAATTTGTATGGGTTTTTTAAATTATTTATTTACTTGAGACAGGAGAGAAAGAACAAGGGGAAGGGCAGAGGGAGAAAGAGAGAACCCCCAAGCAGACTCCCCTCTGAGCGTGGAGCCGACAAGGGGCTTGATCCCAGGACCCTGGGATCACAACCTCAGCTGAAATAAAAAATGGGTTGCTTAACTGACTGAGTGACCCAGGCATGCCTGAGAGTTTGTATTAATGCCATAAATATACCCTAGCATTGCTCTGGAAGCTTCTGTCAATATATTTTTATTAAAAATGTTGTGGGTTTCCTATAGATCTTATTAGAGGTGCTCCCCTCCATCAGATAAAAATTACATTCATTAATCTCTTTGAGAGATTTCTCTCAGCATTGGGCTAAGAGTTAGGCACTGTGGAACAATGCCTTCAAGAGCATCCATTGCCCTATTGGTCTAGTTGAGAGGAGCTGCAAGATACACATAAGATTCTTGAGACCTTTTCTTCGCTCTGAATTTTTAACCAAGGTTCTTATAACTTCAACTTTGATTTGAACTTCCTCTCAAGCCCTGTTTTACTGGCCAGGCCCCAGATCTGACTTTTTCTTTCTTTCTTTTTTTTTTTTTTTTTTAAGCCATTTCTTCAATTTGAGAGTATTTTGCTATCTGGAAAGGCTGAGAATGACAAAAAGCTTTGTTTTTTTAACGTAGCAAGTTCTGCTTCCTATTTCCTCTAAATTCTGCTTGAAAGATGAACAGTCCCACCTGTAGCTGTTCCTTCTCTAGTTGTGTCCTACTGCACACAGCTGGAAGAAACCTGTTGGCATCTTCTCAGTAAGCCCCTGGGCCAAATTCATTCCGTCCTTAGGTATATTTTCTATTTTCTATTTTCTACATTACAGTCGTGTTACACTTTCTATCATGACACAGCACCCACCAACTTTTCTCCTGTCTCTGGCAACAATTTACACATTGTCTTTTCAGCTCCGACAAAGAGTTTCCTCAGGGGCCCGAGGCCTCTGACTTCTGCTCAGTCCCAAAGACCGCGCCATTTGTTTCAGTCTTTTCTCACAGCAGCACCTTCTCTTCTAGGCACTAATTCTGTTCTGTGTAACAAACTGCTCCAAGGCTTTGTTTGAAAACGAACCATCAGGAAGAGTGTGGAAGCGTGGCTTGGTTCTGCTCCATGTAGTTGGTATCAGCTGAAGTGGCCAGAATTGAAGCTCAACTTCCAGAAATCTCCCTTACTAGCAATCTGATGCCTTGACGCTCTTCTCTCTCCCTCTCCTTGATGATGTCTCCTCCTCTGGTGTTTCCACATGGCTGGGGCTTCTCACACTGTGGTACTCTCAAGATCACCTGCACTTCTCACAGTGCTTTCTGACTCAACAGGGAATGCAAACTGCAGGGCCAGGGAGAGTGTTCACCTCATGTGGCGCATTATCATTTCTGTCATCTTCTGTTGGTCAAAGCAGTTATGGGGTCCACCCAGTTTCCAGGAGATAGAGAATTAGAATGCACCTCTCAGCGGGGGAATGACATGGTAGCATTGCAGAAGAGCATGTGGGATGGGAGATATGATGAAAGCCATCTTTGAAAAATATAATCTGCTGTACCCACCCCATTGACATCCTTGGGCTAGAATGCATCAGGGTGAGTGTGAGGCTGACAGCAATCAATATCTAGAGAGACCAGGAGTGTGACTGTAGTGGGGAGCTATTGAAATAGTGCAGTTACCAGCATCCTTCCTTTTAAAACACATCCAATCCTTCTTGGGTCAAGCAATTACTAAAAACCTTGGTTGCCCTGGAACAAGAGTAGTACCTGGGACAGTGTTATTATGAGGTGGGCAAAGGATGGGGAAATCAAGATGAAAACGTTAGAGCTTTCTTATCCTGAGACACACTCCAAACTCCCATCCCCTACACTTAGGTGGAGAAGAACAAACTAGGACTCGGATTTTTGTTTTTCCTTTATATAAGCATCATATCGAGACAGCTGCTAGTCCCAAGAGAGTAACACTCCGAAAGGAAGACAAGGCATAATACCTATACAAGCATAAGAAAAAATTCTCACCATAAAGAAAGGTTATTGAAAATTTTAAGAAGTTACAAAGGTGTCATAGAGCATTCTCATACATGGCTACAACAATTGCTACTTCCCTCTCTGCATAGTCTTCACAATATGACATTGATGCTCTCCCCATAAAGATACTGGAGTTCACTTCTCCACCACCTAAATCTGGTGACTTACTTTGGCCAATGAGACATTAGCAAACATGATATAAGCAGAGACTTAGCAAGTGCTTACTAATTGGACTCAACTTCCTGATGATGAGAAGTCTTCCATCATCATCGGAGAAAACTGACAGCCTCTTGAAGGATGATGCTATCTTGAACATAGATGAACCCTCCCAGTGAAGGCTCCTAGAACAACAAACTCCCAGCCAAGTGTCATCACCGTCTACAAGACATCTGTGTGAGATAATCTTAGACGATCCAACACTAGGTGAGCCACTAACGACTACTGTTGAATGAATGACTTCAGATAAGACCAGCTAAAAAGCCACCCAGCTGAACACAGTACAAACTGCTAACCACAAAATCCTGAGTTAATAAATTGATTATTGTTTTAGGCCACTAGGTTTTGAGTTGGTTTATTTTATAGCAATAGATAACTGACACAGGAGGAGACATTGGAAATGTTGGGTATAAGAATGCTCATTGTTGAAATGTTAAAAAATTAATGAATGTATTGAAATGGTCAAAGTTGAAGTACTTTCCCAGAAGGCATCAAGAAAATGTTAATAGATATGGAGGCTAGACATATAGGTTATGCATACATCTCAGAATGACAGAAAGGTTAAAAATGATAAAATATGAGAACTATTAAGTTAATAATAACATAATTAAAGAATCTTATCAGATCTCAAGTCAAAAACACATATGAGTACTGAGCAGCATATTTTGGAGAAAAAATAAACAACTTGAATCCCAATAATAACATTTAATAAAATCAAAAACAAGAGAAAATTCTGAAAGATTATGAGGAAGGAGAAAGAAAACAATAACAAACATAGCCCAATGGAAACGAACATAGATCACCTCAGAAAAGTAGAATTATATTCATAGCGATCTTCTGAAATGTAGAATTATATTCACAGAGATCTTCTGGGCACAAAAAGTCAATAAAGCTGTATTGTCAGTGTTAAAGAAAAACACTGCATATAAACTATTGGTTAAATTCAAGAGGGAAAAGAAAGATATTTTCAGCACACCCGATTTTGAAGAATGCTTAGATGTGTTATAGCAACAAGAATAACGACTTCAGGAGAATATATTGCAATATGGAAGTAAAGGTGAGGAAAGTCTTAGGACAATTTATTGTTCTCTGGGTGGCAAGAACAGAGAGGATGAGTGTGTTCTAAGTTTCCTGTCTGGTTTGGATAAAAAATACAGCTATTAACGATCACAAGCCATTAGTAGGGAACACAAGCATTACGCTATATAAATGAATTAAAGGCAATCACTATATGAGTAGAACAACGTAAAATGTTCATGTCAGTTAAGAAATATTCAACCCACCCAGGACACCTGGGTGGCTCAGTCTGTTAAGTGTTTGCCTTCCGCTCAGGTCATGATCCCTCGGTCCTGGGGGATGGAGCCCTGCATGGGGCTCCTTGCTCAGCGCGGAGTCAGTTTCTCCCTTTCCCTGTTCATGCTTTCTCTCTCTCTGACAAATAAGTAAAATCTTAAAAAAAAAAGAAACGTTCAACCCATCCAATGGAAGATGCAAGTAAAAACAGATAAATTACTAAATAAATAAAGCAAGAAAGCAAAAGAAAACTGTAATTATAATAGATCTATAATAATTATTTAAATTATAATTTAATTTGCTATGAACATGTAAAGGTTAACTATATCAATGAAAGGAGTGTTTCTGATTCAATATCAAATGTTATCAACTAAAATTAAATCTATCAACAAGATATCTGTAAGGGAAATATTTAACATAGTCTACCGACATAGAATAAATGATTAGCAAAAGGCATCCCAGCCAACCATGTATACCCAGATGACAATTTTAATATTAACCAAATAGAATCAAAGCAAATAACCATCATGAAGGAAAAAATGTTGTCATATATTTGTAGAAAAAAAGAACACGGCAAACAGAAAGAACGTTCCTGAACATATATGCAGCTAAAATTTAGCCTCAGATTAACATATTATCTTAAAAAGGATAAATGAAAAAATAGTGAGAGAATTATATTAAATAATAACTGTAGTTTAAAATTCTTAATGCATTCCTCTCAGAAACTGATTAAATATATCTAAAATTAGCAAAGATTGAGAACACATGGATATAAGATCATAAGCAGAAATTTAAATTCAACAAAAATAAACATATTTTAAACTCCTAGTAAGCACTTATTAAAAATAAATACATCCTATGCAAAAAACAAAACTGGTAAATTAAAAGAATAAGCATGCAGTCCTCTTGGGCCTTACCCTGTCAATTCACACTGGCTTACTCTTCTACCTGCCAAGGGTTTTCTACAGGCTCTCTGTGGTGGGGGCGGGGGGCACTCTTGAGTAACTCTCGGCAGGGAAAACTGCAAGCGACCTTCCAACAATGACTGTTAGGAGCTAGTGTGCCTCACCCACCCTCTAGTGCAATCCCCACGTACATGCTTGACCCTGATCCAGACTTCCCAACAGGATTAAGAAGGAACTGCCCCCAGCAGTGGCTTGTTGGATAACACACACACACACACACACACACACACGGCTGGTCCCCTTCCTAGCCTCGGTGCCCAATACCCTAATAATACTTCCTAGAAGAAACTCTGAAATAACCACTTAATATACAGATTCTTATCCCAGGGGTTGTTTTTGGTTTGTGTTGGTTTGGTTTGGTTTTGGTTTTCTCTGAGGGAAAGGCAAAGAAAACAGTTGATTTGGTACCCAAAGCATTCCTAGGATACAGATCCTTAGGATGGGATTCTGTATTTGAATCATTCACTGGCAAAATATAGTAACAAATACTCCATTGATGGGGATAATTGGAATCTTGATGCCCCCAGCATGCTATAACATCACGATTGCTAAGGCTTTTGTCTATGGAAAGTTGGCATAGAAAAAATAGAACAGGGTGCCCTGGCATTTGCCAATCACGACTGTGTCTATATTAAAGTCAGGCTGTGACGGGGAGGACGTGGGACTCTGAGACCTGTGAGGTGGTAGTGACTGTGCCTGAGAACTGTGAATATTCAGATACCCCTAATGCCTCTGGGGCCTCTCGTCTACACCTGCTAGAGAAGCCTCCCCTTGTCTCAAAACTGTGTAATTCCCTATCCCCAGGCAAATGCCATGAGGCTGATAATTACTTTCTCAAGGTCTGACCTCATCTGCTTTCATTGATTCTAGACTAATTACTAGGTTAAGGTCTCAGAGTGGCTTAACTGGGGAAGTCCTATCTATTCTGAGACGAAAGAGATGATCAGCAGAATCTCGGAGTGGATCTTGAAGGTGCTACATACCCTTGAAAGCAGCATCTCCAGATGATTCATTGTAAGCCTTTGTTTTCTGAAGGCTTCAAGGAAACATTCCAGTAGTTTATTATCAGTACCTGCTTCGGGTGTCCTTGTCAAATCATTAAATTCTGAGTCATGGGAAAGTTCCCCCATATCAAAATTGCCTTATTGATATTTATATTTTGTCCCCAGCCTGGCACCAGTTCCTGCTACTAATTCTGTTCCTCTCAAACAGTAATGGGATTTCCCCAGTTGGGACATGCTGATCCTTGAACCTCATCATTGGTCTAGAATCAACGAGGGGAAGGGAGGAAAGGATTTTTAAATCATAAGTGATCATGTTATCTTCAGTGCGGAAAATAACTGTTTTCCTATATTTGAGCAAATGTTAGAGTTTGAGGGTTAGACTGAGTTCAGAAATAGGAAAATAGAGCTAGTCATATTTTTGTTCACCGAGTACATAGTCTGCTAGGTTTACACCCAGCTGTCTCCCTTTGCTCTGGAAAACAAATTTATTTCCAAATTTGACTGAAGCATTTCTCATGACATGCATATAACTACCAGGGAGATTCCACCTGAAATCTTACACTCAATACAAAAATTTTTCTCAAAACTGAAAAAGGGAAAAATATCTGAAATAGATGTAGCAGCTATAGGAGCCTACAGCACATATTAAAGACGATTTGTGAGAATTCAGGGTGATAGTCAAATTAATGTCAAATACATTATTTGTGCAAATTTGTGGTCACAACAATTAATCTTTTTGTTTGTTTTTGGAATTTCTCCCGAATTATTTTTTTTTTTTCAAATGACGAAGTCCTCAAGGAAAGAGCAAAGCTCTTGTATAAAGTCTCTTCTCTTTGCTTTTTTATTTTCCTTTGCAAGAAGATTCTGTATTGAATAAACAGAGAGTAGATTTGCAAGGCAGTGAGAGAAGAAGGTCAGATTGATTCACGAAGAGGTGGTGTGCTGAGCTGGAGTAACACTTCTTACACAGCCAAAGGGTATGTTTTGCAAAACCTAGGCTAACTGAATTAGGCAGTGATGCCAAGAGTATATATTACCCTTAAAAAGACCGAGTTATAATTTCGACCCTCCAAAATAGGAAAAAAACATTCAATAAATGAAAATAGATTGGCTAAACAGATAGGGAAATAGATGATGATGATAGATGATAGAGAGATGATAGATAGATAATAGATGATAAATAGATAGATAGATAGATAGAAAATAAATATTCATGTCAGAATTTAATACCTTATTTTTATCTATCGAGAATTTACTTTCAAGTACCACACTATCCATCTTTTTGAAATGACGGATTTGCCTTTCCTTAGACAATCTATATATTAATTTAAAGATGGAACACATTGTTCTTGTTACCCTTAGCAATAAGGATTTTTTATGATTTATTCTTAGTATATACCTTTGACTCATATTCTTTTATTTTAGGCACACAACTCAGGATTCGTAACTACATACATATGGATAGAGGTGCTTGAAAAGAAAATCTGCTCTTCTGGAATACTGAATGCAAAATAAAAGCCCATCACTGAAAGCAGAATTTGGAGACTAGAAATGAAAGATGGAACACAGTTTTCAAAGGGATTATTAAAATCTAACAAGTCTGGGCTTTGCTTAAACAATATGAAATATAAAAATATATAGTTCCACTCCTGCCTCTAGAGTTACAGGATGATTTAGGGTCAGCCAAATAATGCAGACAATTCTATGGCCAGAGTGACTGGTCAGGAATGAACATGTGATCAAGACAATGAGATATAATGACAGTCTTTCTGTCAAATATTCAGGTAGAGTCCATTGGTCCAGGTATCTCCATATAACAGAAGCCAAATGAATGTTTACCTTAGGGCTTTACGAATATGGCTATGCTGTCTGTTGAATATTATTGAGTTTACTCAAGGATGGTAATTTTATACCAATATACTATCTGTATTATATAGGATAATATAGATGCACTAGCAAAGAAGCAATGCAAGCTTTCAGGGTGGGACAGTTGCCAGAGAGGAAGACATGAGCCTGGGAATAAAGAGAAACCTCAGAAAAAAAGCCAATAGCAAAAAAAAATTAAAAAAAAAAAATAGCAGAACAGAAATTATTCCGAATAATTTGAGCTTCTGGATTAAATTGTGTCTAAAGTACTACTCCTGGGTTTTTCAGTTTTATGAGTCAGTAAGTCTAGTCTGGCAAAAGTCAGTTTACATTGATTTATTGTCATTTGTACAGGAAAGGAGTCCAAATTGATACAATACAATTTAAAGCAATTTTGTCTGACGAAATCCTGCTCTGGTCAGGTTGGACAGCAGGGACAGCAGCTGAGAACCCAAGCTCTTGAGGTGGTGTCCCACCAGGAGTAGACGCAGCAAATGGACAATACAGGTCTTCAGCTGGTTGTTGGATTGTGTGGGATATGCACCCAAAACAAACCCAGGTTTTTGGGGTTTGAATTGATTGAACTGATTTTTTTTTTTTTTATAAATTGTGGTAAAAACACATAACATGAAATCTACCCTTTAACAAAATTTTAAGTGAATGGCACAATATTGTTATTTATATGCACATTGTTGCAGGGCAGATCTCAAGAACTTTTTCATCTTGCATGACTGATACTCAATGCCTGCTGAACAGCTCCTCCCCATCTCCCCTCCCCCAGCCCGTGACATCCACAATTATCCTCTCTGCTTCTGGGACAGTGACTATTTTAGGAACCTAATGTCAATGAAATTATGCAGTATTTGTCCCTCTGTGGTTGATTTCATCCAGCATAATGTCCTCAAAGTTCACTATGTTAGCACGTACAGTAAGGTATACTCCTTTTTTTAAGGCTGACTAATGTTCCATTGTGTGTATAGATCGCATTTTCTTTATCAAGTTATCCATCGATAGACATGTAGGTCGTTTTCACTATTGTGAATAATGTTGCAATGAACATGGGGGTGCAAGTATTTCTTCAAGATCTTGGATCTCAGTGCTTTTGGATAAATATCCAGAAGTTAGATGGTTGGATCATACAGTAGTTCAATTCTTTATTTTTCCTCCATCCTGTTTTCCATAAGGGTGGCACCATTTCTTATCCCCACCAACAATGTATGAAAGTTTCAGTTTCTCCCCATCCTTACCATGCTTCTTATTTTCTATTTTTGCTTTGTTTGTTTGTTTGATAGTGTATGTTTGATATTTGTATGTCTTCTTTGGAGAAATGTCTATTTAAGTTTTTTGCCCATTTTAATCAGATTATTTGGTTGTAGGTTTTGTTGTTGTTGTTTATTTGTTCATTTGCTGTTGAGTGTAGGAGTTCCTTATGTATTTCAAATATTAACCCCTTATGTGATATATGGTTGCAAATATTTTCTATTTCATAGATTTGCCTTTTCACGCTGTTGACTGTTTCCTTTGCTGTACAGAAGCTTTCCAGTTTGATGTACTCCCACTGGTCTATTTTTGCTTTTGATGGCTTTTCCATCATATGGAAACAATTAAATATGGCAATTATGAAAACAGTATATCTTTTCCTTCAATACTATATATTTATTTGCATTTAACTAAATAACGATGATTATTTAGTCATTATTGAGAGCCATGCATTCTCCTAAGCAATTTACATATGGTAATTCAAATAAAAAGGATAACCTCATAAAGTATATGCATTTTATTCATTTTTTCCAGATAGAAAAACTAGGGCACAGTGAGATTGAGTTATAAAAGATTTTATTTATTTATTTATTTATTTATTTATTTGAAAGAGAGAGAGAGAATGAATGGGGGGAAGGGCAGAGGGAAAGAGAGAGAGAAGCAGGATCCCTGCTGATCAGGGAGCCAGATGCAGGGCTCGATTCCAGGACCTGGAGATCATGACCCAAGCCGAAGGCAGACGCTTAACCTACTGAGTCACTCAGATGCCCAGAGATTGAATTATATACCAAGAGTGGATTCAAACATAGGCAGTTTTCCTGCAAAATCCATACATTTAAACATTAGATCATGTTGTCTCTCCACTATGATATTATTTGTTCAATTGAGTAAATATTAATGTGTATTAATGAACTAATGAATGGTTAAGTTAATGAACAGAGTATTGACATGATAAGAAATTACTAGAATTGCCATTTAGAAATATTTTAGGAAGAAGACCTAAGTTTGGAAAATTGAACTAACCAAAATATTCTGTATATGAGAAAGAATTTCTATTATTTATTTATTTAAAGAGATAAAACATGGGGTGCTTGGGTGGCTCAGTTGGTTAAGTGTCTATCTTTGGCTCAGGTCATGATCTCAGGGTCCTGGGATCAAATCCCACATCTGGCTCCCTGCTCAGCAAGGAGCCTGCTTCTCCTTCTCCCTCTCCCTCTGCTGCTCCTCCTGCTTGTGCTCTTTCTCTCTGTCAAATAAATAAATAAAACCTTTAAAAAAATTAAAAAGAGATAAAATATCATCTCTATGTCTTAGTTGGCTATTGATACTTTGTTTTATAGGACCCAATATTGAGAAATAAGATAATATAATCTATTATTTTTTAAACTATTATATCAGCCTGGAGGCAAACTTACAGTAACTGTAAGCATTCTCATATAAATCTTTACAAGGATATATCCTGGGGATGTACAAAGAGATGGTCACATAGCCACTTTGACCATGAGGGGACAAGCTTAAGACTAATGCCAATTTACTGAAGATGGTGATTTGAAAAGATTGAAAGAGGTTATTTGATGATAGCACTTGGCTGTTGAAATTACCTCCAGAATTTCCAGTAAGTGAATAATTGATACCATTATAGTTTGTCATTTTAGTTTTCAAAAAAATGCACAATAATTTTCTCTAACACACACTGAAATTTAGATTTTGATTATACAGCTTTTAAAATTGTGTTTAGATTTGTTTGTATTAAAATTCAGCATCTGTGATGAAAAACCATTTCAAGAATATTGGTCCCGTTAGAAGCACCCCATGACGCTTATAATAAAAAGGGTTAGGTATCAGAAAAACAAAGCACTGAATGTATAATTTGCAGCTAGTAACACCAGGAGTCACATCATCCTTCATCCACTCCCTTTTCCTAAGTCAGTTTCAAGGATTATCAAATAGCAAGGATATCACTGTGCATAAAGCCCTTGCCACAAGTTGTGTGTGGTAGAGACTTGGTGGGAGAGGAACCAGGTGCCCGGAGATGCAGAGCAGGTGGAGAAGGAGCGGGGACCCACCAGGCAGGACTAAGACAGGCTGCGGTATTCACAGATGCGTGCTTACCAGAAACAGGTGGGATGGCAGCAAGCTGCAAGACACTCCTTCTCTCTCTCCTTTCTTTTATATCCACTCGCAAGCTGTAGGCTTCTTTTCCTGGCATAATACATTCCTACTTTCTCATTCAAGCTTGCTGGATTTGTTCATTTGAAGATACATTTAAATTGTAGACAATTTAAATCACTAGACAATTTAGATCACTACTTGTGATCTTTTTTGTTTTCTTTTTCTGTCACTGTTACCTAAAGACAAGTTCTAGTGTCTGGTGAGAAGGTGAATGATAAGACTGGATATGTCATTTCGTAGCCGAGAGAAGCAGCCACACGTGGACCGCATGAATATGATGGCTCACACCCCCACTTACCCATCCAATTTCGGATGCCCAGTGGTTGATCCATTACATCAAAACTTGGGCTGTACTAACTTAGGACCAGTGATAATACCAACCCTAGTAAGAAGTTGGTTTTAGTGGAATGCAAGAAGGAAAATGGCCATTTTGTTTCCAAATTAGTTCTTGGCTATATTTTGTTCAGACAAGCACATCTAAGGAAAAACAAAAAGTTACAAATTATTGCAAACTTGAAGTAACTTCTTACCTTGAAAGAGTCTATTGTTCTGGAGTTGGCATTGGACCAACAGAGATGCCTTGAGTTTCTCTTTACAAAATTAATTTTTCCCAAATAACATGAGCATAGACAGAAATAACATAATCGTGAAAGACTTTTTTTTTTTAAGATTTTATTTATTTATTTATTTGAGAGTGAGAGAAAGAGAGAGCACAAGTTGGGGGGAGGGGCAGAGGGAGAGGGAGGAGCAGGCTTCCCGCTGAGCAGGGACTCTTATGCGGGGCTCCAGCGGGGCTCCATCCCAGGACCCCCATCATGACCTGAGCTGAAAGCAGATGCTTAGCCGACTGTGCCACCCAGGTGCCCCTTGTGAAAAACTTTTAATGAAAAACAACTACTTCCTCCTCCTTCCCTCTTTCTTTCCCTCCAAGGCAATAGGTCTTTCATCCTGCAGATTTTTATTTGGATGCTAACACCCATATCTGTGAAGTTATTAGACCACCGTATCCTGAGTTCTCAGAGTGAGACACGGCCTGTTTACTTCCTGTCATGACAGTTAAAGATTTATCTATTGTTCACAGCACACTACCCCCTCCGCCCCGCCCCCGCTTCATCCTTTCATGAGATTTGTAGTATATTTACTTAAATAAAAAAATGAATATTCAGTGTATATAACAACATGATCATGTAAACGGTGTTCAAAGTCAAAAGGCGGAACATGATTCTATTTCTTTCACTTAGAAATTCTGCTTTTCACTGGAGTTTTAGACTTTTTTTTCCTATGTAATGTCCCCTTCATAATAAAATTGTTTTTTAAAAAGTTTAACCTAGCAAGTGTTCTAGGGGAACTACATTTTTTTTCTTGGTAATCTCTAACCTGAATGTTCTCTCTTCCAGCTCCCAACTGATCTAGTTGCCCTCTAGGTTCTAAAGGCAGAGATATTCATTCATTCCTTTGTTTTTTAATGCACTGTTCTGTGTTTCTTCACTATAGTGGGTATTTGGCATCTGTCAGCATCCATGAAATCTTTTGGGGGAATCACCTTATCCCACTCTCAGATATCTCACTTTTTGTGAGAAAAAAGGCTCTCTTTTCTCTTACGAACAGGAGGCTGAGAGGGTGTGTCTGATCTGCCGCATTCGCTTGCAGTCAAAAGAAGAGAGAGTTGAGTCAACTGGTGGAGGTCATCAATGGTGGATAGCATTGTTTGAGACTAACACCAACCTCGCCCTTAAACAGTTATGCAAATGAGTAAAGAATACCCACCTCATTATTGTTGTTGTTCTTATTTGGGCGTGCTAGTTTTTATTGGTTTTCAGGTATTCAAAGTGAAAAGTGACCTAAATGATACATCAGATCTAACATTTTTTTGGTTTAATATTCTCTTTGAATGAAATGCACTGTCATATAATCTCCTGCGAAAAGCTTACAAGAGGAAGAAGTTGTTCTGAGTTCTTCCATGACTGGAAAGTCTTTTATTTGACTTTCATTTAATTGATAGCTTTGTGAGATGTAACATTTTAGATTGAAATTATTTTTTTCCCTTGGTATTTTGAAAGCATTTAGAGTCTGGTACTGAGAATAAGAAGTAAAAGAAAAAAAATTCTGAAATGGATTGAAAATATGTTTTCCCTTTGTATTTGAAAGCATTTAGAGCCTTGTACTGACTGAGGATAAGAAGTAAAAGAAAAAAAAAAACTCTGAAACTCTTTCCTGTGTAATTTAACTACATTTTTATTTCTGGGAGCATTCAGCATATTTTCGTTATTCCTGATTATCTTAAATTTTATGGAATTTCACCTTGGTATATTTAGTCAGTTTTGTTCTTATTCATCTTGAGAGGAGCCTCAATGTATACTTCAAGTTGGAGGCTTTCTCAAGTATCTGTTTGTCTATACTTGGTTTTATTTTTAAAGAATAATGTGATTAAAAGATAGTGGGAAATTTGGGTACACTTATAAGAATTGTCTATTGTCAGATTTGCTTAAGAATGATTGGAAGCAAGCTAGATGTAATTATGCTGAGAGATAACCAAATTCTATACTATGGATTGCTCTTCTACTAAGAAAGTTAAATTTCCCCAGGGATGAAAGCTTGGATCTCCTGCTTGGGGAATGGGGGGAAGGACAGATGCCAGACATGCAAAATTCTGTACATGAAGCCAGGATATGACAGTCTACAAATGTATATAAAGATTTTCAGTTAATTGTCCTCTTTTCAGCCTGGATGCATGTCCACCCTCCTTTGTATCTTGCATCTCCAGCACTAAGTGAAGTTGAAATGCCAGAATTGCATAGCAGACAGTGGCCAAGGGATGGACAAGCTGGGGTAAGTGGGCAAGCTAGGGTGGGTATACTGTGTGAGACGTGCAGAGGATTACTATCCACAGTAAAGTCCAAAGGACCTACCATTAACTATCATCATGAGGAATGAGCTGGTCCCAAGAGCACCAGCATCTCCAAGTGTTTAGTGATGGCCCACCTCCTACACTAGGGCATATGGCAAGAGAGGTCATTACAGAATTAGGCACACCAATAGGAATGGGGATGACAGGACCCTAAAACAAAAGAAACCAAGTGGATGGAGCGTCACCATTATCATGTTGGAATGAGAGCAGGAAAGAAGGCTAATCCAGTGAAAATTATGGGGATAATTAATAGAATGCAGCGACCCTAAGAACAACATAGATGGGAAGTCAGCAGGGTTTGTACTACCAGAATAAATCAAGGAGATATGTCCAGGACGCTGAGCCTCCCCCCCCCCCCCGCCCCGCCCCGGCAAAATGTCAAAATCTTTTGTTCCAGTTCTGGACCTGAGCCAGCTTTCTGAACTGGAGCCCACCTACTGAAGAGGAGGCCATGTTCCCAGAAGGAAGGACTCAACAGTGCGGCCGTAGTGCTTGGCAACGCAGCTCTGTCCTCCACCAAGAGTACAGTCATGTCCTTGGGCGAATGTGTACTGAGCATACTAGTTTCTAAAGGCTGCTGTAACTAGGCAGCTGGCACACAATAAATGTCTTCTCTCATAGTTCGGGAGGCTGTAAATCTGAGACCATGGTGTCAGCAGGGTTGGCTCCTTCTGAGGCTGGGAGGGAGAATCTGCTCCAGGCCTTTCCCTGAGCTTCTGATAGCTTGCTGGCAATTTTTGGTGTTCTTTGGCTTGTAGAAACATCACCTCAAGCTCTTCCTTCATGTTCACGAGAAGTTCATTCTGTTTATGTTTGTGTCCAAATCTTCTTCTGCAAGGACACCAGTCAGATTAGGGCCCACCCGTTCCTTATCTTAAGAATTGCATCTGCAATGGCCTGTTTCCAAATAAGGTCACATTCGAGGTACTGGGGGTTAGTATTTCAACCTATCAATACTAGGAGGACACAGTTCAATCCATAACACCGAGGAAAGGGTATGTCAAACCATTTTGAGCACTTTTGAACACAAAGTCTAGGTTGACGTTAGTATCTGAAAACCCCGCGTATAATCATGACCCTTGTTTGAACGGGGGCACGTGGGAGCCAGGTCACAAATGTCACTCATTGTGGGAGGGCCAAGCAGAAGCCTGTGGAACTGCCCCTTCACCTCAGCCAAAGTAGTGAATCCAAACTACACTGCATTGGAGGGGAGGTAAGCACAATAGAAATCAGAGTCACCTTTAAGAATATAAATCAGGGATAAGCAAACTACAGCCTGTAGGCCAAATTCAGACTGCAAACCATTATTGCATGGCTCATAAGTTAAAAATGGTTTTTATGGTCTCAAAAGATCCTAAAACCAAACAAGAAGAAGATATGCCACAGAGATCAGAGGTGGTTCAAAAGCCCTAAAATATTTACTATCTGATCCTTTACAGAAACACTCTGCCTTCCTGATCTAAATGATTCAGAGCCCCAGTATATTGCTGTTGAATGACTACTAGCCACTCTGGTCCCTATAGAAAAAGGGCAGGTTCTGGAGGATGATGATATACTACTACAGTCTTGACCCCCATTGCTAGGGCCTCAGTTATATGCCGTCTGTCAAATAGATGATTTTCTGTTCCATCGGAAGAGAGGATGCTGTCAGCAGGCAATATGCAGGGGTCAGGCCCTTCGGGAGCCCCTCACTAGCGGCCTCACTGGGTAGCCTGCAGCCAATAAAAGATGCAGGCAAACTCTGGCCAGCAGGTTATGCTCCAGAATGCCCCGCGGGGTGGGCTGAGGCTTTAGGGAGTCTACATTGCTCTTTGTCTTTCCCTTCTAACCAATCTTGCTTTGAATTATAGCAGTTGGCATGACCTTAATAGGAAGGCTTATAATGTATTAATTCAATTGAAGAAGTAATAGAAATAAATCAAATAAATAAATATCTTGCCCAGTTAAGTCAAAGTAGTGAACACCCCTCAGGCTGCAGGTGTCTACATCTGTTGTCCTCCCTTTGACCGAGGTCAAGCCATGATCTTGGCTAAGCTGCATGCTCTCTTCCTATAAAATGCCCGGATTCGCCGGATTGCCTGTGGTTAAGACCAAGCACTCACTAGAAGTCTCCAAATCTAAAATACATGCTTCTGTCCTTCTCACTACAGTTTGAACAACATCAAAAGAAGCTCTTTACCCCCAAATCACGATTTTATGAGCATGAAAACTTTCCTAATGCAAATTTATAAATCTTAATCTATGACTATGACTAGAAATGTGGAATGTCCCAGCTGACCTCAGGACATTCCATTCCCGAATGTTTTGTCACAAATGTGATTTGCTTGGAAAGAAGCAGGTGTTCAACTCAGGATGATGTTCTTATGTGGCTATTGTCCATGTATTGAAAATAATTGCCATCACCTTAAAGAGGGGGGTAGGATCTTGTCCCATTGTTATTGAATGCTAGTAGAAATTATTTTGCCTTTTTGAACTGAAAAAAATAAAATGTATAAGTTGAATGATTTACCTGCCAGTTTTTTTTTTTTTTTCCAAGTCTGTGCCATGAACACGGTCTGGTAACGTGGGTCTGTACTGGATGCAGACACAGAACTGCCCTGTGGTCTGAGCACCAGCAGGCCGGAGTCCTGGGAACGCATTCCTGACAAACGCAATGCAAGAATGGGAGGCTTTTTTCCTTTGTTGTGTCAGCCAGAGGAGAGCTTAATTTGGAATGAAGAACATTTTATCCTATGGATATCCATTACTTTTTAAATGTTCTCTTTGTTTTGACCAAACCCAAGCCTCTTTGATTAGGATAAGGTACACAGGCAGATCTACTCCATATTATATAGTTCTAATTAAATGCAGTTAATTGAAAAACCTAACTAAGTTTTTATTTGGCGGATTTTATGACTAGAGCGTTTTAATTAAGTAGAATTTCCAAGGGATATTGATAACAGTATTTGGTTTTAAATTGAGACAAAATCTCCTTGAGGAAAATGAAAGGAGTAGATAGAGACCATATTTCTTTTTTCCTTAATGAAAATCCATGCTGAATCCATTCATAGGACTTCACAGTGCAACAGATGACAGGCATATTTAAGCCATTAGACGCTGAGGCAGGGAGGTGACTTCGGACAGGCAAGGGTGCTCACCTTGCTAAAGCTGCACGTGCAAAACAGAAACCAAAAAGTTGAGGAAAAATAATTCTCAGCAATCGCCGTTTGAGCAAAGGTGTTTCTTTACCTTTGTTTGCTATGTTTTACCCTTGCCCCTCTCATGGAAGCATTCCTGAAAATAAACAGAGAAGCTGCAAGGTGCTAGAATCAGCTTTTGAAAAGCTCACCCTTCTCTCTGCAAGGGAAGCTTTGGTCACTGCCACAGCTCCTGTCTCGCTCATTTCCCCATTTCTCCGGGGAGAGGTCAAGCATCCTTCTCTCTCAGCTTTGTCCTCACAGTGTACAAAGAAAGGACTGCAGAGAGAAGTGACGTGATGATGAGAAACAGAGTTAGACGATGAAGGCAGAGTGGAGGACGGTTCACGGACTTCAGATGTGAAAGTGAGGGAAGAGAGGACCTCCGCACCAGAAGCTTCTGTCAAATGTTTACTGTTTCAAAGGCACAGTTGGTCTCGACTGATGTAAGACACTGCAAATTATACTCTAATTTTCAAACATTGATTTGGATAGACAAACGGGTGCCTTAGAGTTTCATGAATAAAAATGAAATTGCATAGGGGCGCCTGGGTGGCTCAGTCATTGGGCGTCTGCCTTCGGCTCGGGTCATGGTCCCAGGGTCCTGGGATCGAGCCCCATGTAGGGCTCCCTGCTCGGCGGGGAGCCTGCTTCTCCCTCTCCCTCTCCCACTCGCCCTGCTTGTGTTCCCTCTCTCGCTGTGACTCTCTCTGTCAAATAAATAAATAAAATCTTTAAAAAAAAAAAAAGAAATTGCATAATTGTAGTAATATAACAAAATCAAGAAAGCTAAAAATCATTTTATGTCTCTCCCCTTCCTTTAGCTTGTTCTGATGAGAACCCCAAACCTAGTAAGCATTATTCATATTCAGTAGCCAAAATTCCTGCTCATAATTTCACGTTTGATATGGTGGGGTCTGACAATAAAATAAAAGCTATATTTAAAAGATAGTATGTTTAGTGAATGTTTTACTCTATGAGGGTTTATGTTTACATAAGGTTGAACATATAAAAGGATAGAGTGTCACTGAAAACATTCAGAATTCAGTTACCATAGACCATATTTCACCTAATTCAAGAAAATGAAGCGTAGAGTATTCATGTAATTTTTATAACATTGGCTTGTGAAAGAGGAAAAATTGACTTTTTGTAAAAGATAGAATAGAAAACATTCATTTGACTCAAATGTGAGTTCATGAAACTGTAAGTTTTGAAAATTCTTTGTAACATTGAAGATGCTTGCTCACAGATGGAATGTTCTTTACTCCAAAGGAGGACCCCTGCAATAGAGAATTAATAATATTTTAAGTCCCGGTCCAGAGAAAATTTAGCATCATTAAACCGTTAATGTTAGAGGAAGCTGGATATCTTTCTACCCATACTTTCTATGCCATCTTTAGTCTAGATTCAAATATACAGATTTTGATGTTATGATTTTTATGTTTAAGTGCACAAGTACAATCCAATCTACTCAATATATTCTGTGTAAGTGAACTAAAATAAATAGCATTTAGTTTTATGCACTTTTCTTATGGATCAAAAAGTATGCTAATAAAATGAAGAAGCAGTACAACAAATTACTTCTGAGATCCAGAATGAAGTGTTGTTTTAATTTTATTTTTTTAAGATTTTATTTATTTATTTGTCAGAGAGAGACAGACAGTGAGCACAAGCAGGGGGAGCGGCAGGCAGAGGGGAGGCAGACTCCCCACTGAGCAAGGAGCTCGATGTGGGACTTGATCCCAGGACGCTGGGATCATGATCTGAGCTGAAGGCAGACGCTTAACTGACTGAGCCACCCAGGCATCCCCAAGTGTTGTTTTAATTAAAATAATTATAAATACTAATGGATTGCTCCTCACTACACTGCACTTACTAAGAGGTCCCTGGCCATGAGAAAGTCATTTTTAAAAATATATTATTTTTTTAAACTAATATACCTAATATACCTAGAGGATAAGTTTCTTTTTAAAAAAAAAAAAGATTTTATTTATTTATTTGACAGAGAGAGACACAGCGAGAGAAGGAACACAAGCAGGGGGAGAGGGAGAGGGAGAAGCAGGTTTCCCGCGGAGCAGGGAGCCCGATGTGGGGCTTGATTCCAGGACCCTGGGATCATGACCTGAGCTGAAGGCAGATGCTTAACCGACTGAGCCACCTAGGTGCCCCGAGGATAAGCTTCTTTATAGACCTGGTTTCCACTAAACAATGAGGGCAGGGATCATATTCTTTGCATTTACTCTGTTTTGTATTGTCTGACAAATTTCATCTTTCTCCTCCATCCCAAACTTATTCCTCTTTTTTTGTTAGTGACATCACTATTTTCTGCCTCATGGCAGTTTATACCTTCATGATAACGTCCTGGTTCCAGTGTGTGAATGTACTACAGTGTGTTTCCTCATTGACATGTTGATGTACATTTGGGTTGTTTCCAGTTCGGGCTGTTTTAAACATTCTTATACAAGTTTAAAAAAATGTCCTAGTTCCTCAAGCTTTCAGTTCATATCTGATTACTGCCCAGTCCTCATCTTAAGTAAATATCTGTCAGTTATCCTTAGAATTCGGGGAACACTACCAGTAAAAGTAGATGAGCCTCTTGTGTTTTGGCTGTAGATTCACTGAACTTTAAATCTGTGTCTATTTCCTGCCAGGCTGTGAGTTTAATATGAGATGGTTATTATCAATTCAAAATTAGGTGAGTGGATTTCTCTCTTTAGCATCTGGTAAACAGAGTGCATTACCTGTGACAAATATTGCTAATTTTTTATTTGTCTGGTGGCTGGAAGTAGCACTGTATGTGTATCCGTTCTGTGGTAGCAATATTTGATCTGAAGGAACAATCTTTGTGATACTTCATATAGCTGGGAAACATGAGTCAATTATCCTAACCCTAGAATCAGATGTAGGAGGTAGTCTATTGTCACAGAGAATATTTTTTCATATATTGACTTTTAATGGATCACTGTCTTATGGATCCAAAAAAATATTCTAAAATGCATTAAATAGAGGGATGCCTGGGTGGCTCAGTCGGTTAAATGTCTGCCTTCGGCTCAGGTCATGATCCCAGGATCCTGGGATCGAGTCCCGCATGGGGCTCCTTGCTCAGTGGGGACCTTGCTTCTCCCTCAGCCCCTCCCCCTGCTTGTGCTCTCTCTCTCTTTCTCTTTTTCTCTCTGACAAGTAAATAAAATCTTTAAAAAAAAATTAAAAAATGCATTAAATAGAAAATGCAATTTGCTCAACAAATGAAAGTATGAAAATGACTCATCATCATTAATAAGCTCATCTTCATTACCACCACCAGCATGGCACAACTTACCAGGACAAGAAAATAAACTCTAATCTTTACTATGAATTTTTTAGGGAAATGTTACAAGCAGATTTTAATTGTAATTAATATTTTCTCTCCTACAAATTATAAAAAACAAGGGCAGGTTATTACCTGTGATTTCCATTGTAGAGGCATAGAAATACATGATCAAGGTTTTATAATTTTAAAATAAAAATTTTACTTTGGAATAATTTTAGATTTACAGAAAAGCTGCGAAGATAATAGAGTCATGGTAAGCCCCTCGTCCAGTGTCCACTGATGTAGACAGTACCAGGCACACTGGTCACAGCCAAGAAACCACCACTGTCTCATTACTGCCAACTCCAGGCCACACTTAATTTGCATCTTAGGATTTTCCTCCCATTAACACCTTTTATTTTTCCTTCCAGAACTCAATCCAGGACACCACACTGCATTTGGAACATTATGATTTTTGATAAGTTCCTGCAATTAAGTTTAAAATGTGTGTATATTCATAAAATTATCTACCAACATGATAATATTATATAGCAATTTAAATAAAACAGAACAGATGGGAAATATTAGACTGTCTAAATTTAAGACATCAAGGAACAAGAGTCTTCAAATAATTTCTAAAAACTTTAAAAATCTCTCTAATAGGTTTAACTTTTATCATTTATCATGTCTTTCACATTTCCCTTTTAATATTTTTTCATCTTATTAATATATATATTTATTTTAAGATTTTATGTATTTATTTGACAGAGAGAGAGACAGCGAGAGCAGGAACACAAGCAGGGGGAGTGGAAGAGGGAGAAGCAGGCTTCCCGCCAAGCAGGGAGCCCTATGTGGGACTCGATCCAAGGACCCTGGGATCATGACCTGAGCTGAAGGCAGACGCTTAACGACTGAGCCACCCAGGCACCCATTAACATATATTTTGATATAAAATCTAAGACATGATTTTGGAAAGTCTGTGAGATACAGAAGAAAAGGCAGTTGTTTGACCTCCAAAATAACAACTGTATTTTTAAGAAACAAAGCAATTTTACTACATAGCACTTTCTACTGCAGAAAAGTAATAGTCACAGCTTAATATTCAAAGGGAGGTAACAGTCAAGCAAAAATCACATACTCATGCTACTTATTACAAAACTTACGTGTATTCGAAGCAAAACCTTTTTACTTTTGAGAAACCTAAATGGAAACACAGTCTCTACTCATAAAAAGCTGGTGTGAAAGCTGTATTTCAATAAATTGGCCTTTCAAATATTATATAAGAGGAGAAATTGTGTTCTCATCATTCAATCTGACTGCAGAATTCCATCTAAGTTGAGAACAGAGGGATTTCCTAAGCTTGTGTTAATGGGAAGGACCAATGGCTCATCAAAGTAGCAGTGCAAAGTTTATCCACTTTGTATGATGAAAAAGGTAAATTTTTAGTGACTTCTCTCTGCGTATAGCAGTGTATTTAAGGGTGAGTTATATTGTTCTTAAAGGTATCATACTCACTCTCTTCAAATAATCCACAGGACCTGTCGATCAATCAATCACTGCACTTCCACTTTTCTTTTACACTAAGAAATAGACACATTTGCGTGATTTCCATTGTACCACACTCCCACCTCATTTATCTGGTCCCTCCAGGTTTTCCTGAGAGGGCATTATTGGAAAAGAAGGCTTACCTAAGTTGTCTTTACACTTCAAAAGATGCTTTGGAACACGGAATTCAGGAGACTTTCTCTTTTCATCTTTCACTGGTCCTGGAGAGCTCCATTATTTCCTTTCTTACGTGTTTCTTTTAAACTGGCTATTGGCAGTCTGCTGCATGAACCTCCCTGTATTAATGCCACCACATGTAGATTCAAGGAGACTAATGTGTTTTTAAAGTGTGCATTCCTACCTTTCCAGAGTCCTAGGATACATTCCATGATAAACCTGGGTTCACAGCAACATCCTTTGGCCTTGGCTCTCCCTGTGCGGTCACAAGTCTTTCTTTGACAAAACGATCATTTCAGGCTTTAAGTCACTAACCAAAACTGAGACAGACCACAATGATTCACCTGACTCCAGAATCATGAGCTATGAAGGCCAAGAAAAGAAGACGAATTTGTCTATAGCCTTGTATCAAAATAAAAACAAAGCACACAAAACAAAACAGAAAACCAGCCAACCTACTTTGGTAGGTAGGAAGCTATGAAGGTCGTAATTCGTGTGCAGTTATTCCCCCTTAAATGCCATATTCTCCAAGAACCTCAGTATCATCCAGAATTGAAAGATTCCGTTTCAAAGAGAACACTTAAAGTTCTTGCTTTCCTAATTTCCACCCTTTGTACAGGGCTACCACATTACCTCAGCCTGTGACCGGGTCTAGGATGCGTCTCGCATGTGATAATACTACCTAGACTAGGATGCCCAGTCTGTACCACAGCTCATGGATTCTCAGGGCCATTTTAGGATTGCTTCCTTAGATAATTAGAGCATCACTACCTAATTTGCTATCTGATTTAAAATTTAAAATTTAACATAAATTGATCTGTTTTATGTCTAACATATCATGCACTTCAACCTCTTCAAATGCTTCTCCCTTTACATTCTTCCTGTGCTTTTATTTTGGCCACAGTTTCTGGAAAGAGAGAATGCTGACCGTGGGCAAAGATTCTTGCTGTCCCTGCCACCCGCCCACATTGAAATCTGAATAATACTGGCAATATGGAAATATTTTAAGAAAATCTAACTCAACACACACACACACACACACACACACACATGCACGCCCCCCCCACACACACTTGGGTCCCCATATTTTTAAATTAATACATACAGTCTGTAACTTTGACAAAGCAGTCGCTAAAGGAAAGTACTTTTATTAGCGCTACTTGCAATCTATTTAATAGTGATTCTGGCAAAGAAGCAGAAAACCAATATGAAAATGAGGTAACATTAGAATAAGCCAACTATCTTGAAATTTGGTGTTTTTCATTTAGAACAATTTAAAGGAATGAGGGGTTATCAGATGATCATTTGTTTATGAACCGCAACTTTCAGTTATAGCCTTAATTTCATAGATGTATAACCACAATCAATTATAATAATAAAAATAGCTAAGATTATTTTAGAAACTAAGGATGACATACTATTCAGGAAAATGAATTAAATATGATGTAGAACTTGGCTATATATCTGACTCTTAGAATCTCATGGAAATTTTTTCAATTTAGTTTTTGCTGATGCAAAATCTAACATATTTTGCATCTTTGTTTTTCTAGAACATTCAGTTTATCTATTATGGTAGCTGTCTCATAAATTGGTTTGTATTTGCTTATGCTTTATTTATTACATGATAAGTAGATATTTATATATGTGTCTCACCTACTTCTGTGTGAATTTTCAAATGCAGAATGTTTCACAGAATTTCCAAGCAAAGTACAATGAGGTATATATCATAAGTTTTTAATAAATATTTAAAATTAACTTTAGAACTTTAATAAGATGACCTTAGCAAAATTGAGCATATAATAATCATTTTTGGCACCTTTGTACATAACCTTTGCTAAGTATCCCAAGTTAGTATTTTAAAGCGCCTGTAAGTTTCCTACTCCTCAAAAATGTGGGAGATGGGGAAAAAGCACTTTTTTAAAAAGATTTAATAAATTATTTGTAATGCTTTTCATATAACTTGAAAATTAACTTCTTTTTTTTTTTTAAGATTTTATTTATTTACTCGACAGAGGGAGACACAGCAAGAGAGGGGACACAAGCAGGGACAGATGGAGAGGGAGACCTGGACTCCCCGCCAAGCAAGGAGCCCATGCGGGGCTCGATCCCAGGACCCTGGGATCATGACCTGAGCCAAAGGCAGACGCTTAACGACTGAGCCACCCAGGCGCCCAAAGAAAATGAGCTTCTGTGCTATTATACCCAGTATGTTCTATTATCTATCCTGTAATATGAACAAGTTTTTGATCTTTCATTTTCTTCATTACTTTCCTTAAAAGAATGTCCTCGAAAGATTGTCAAAATTCCTCATAGTTAGCGCCTCGCATGAAACATACACTCTAGATTAGTTCTTGCTAATGACCACGCCCAGCAGCATCAGCATCCACCCGGAAATTGGCATGATGACTCTCAGAATTCACCCACATCTCCAGAAGCATCTGATGTGATACGATTCCCAGGTGATTCGTGTGCACTTTCAAGTTCAAGAAGTGCCGGGCCATGAGCTAACAGAGGTTGTTTACTAACCTTGAGGTAGCTATGTTTTTCCTGATAATGTACGGCACAACAGACTTAACCTTTTTCTGCAGCTCATATTATGCTTGTGATTACTCTTAATCCAGGCTTTTCTTAATGAACTGATTTTAATTTCAGTCTCTCCCACGCGATGATAATGGTCATAATAACAACTGATATTTCTAGAGTGATTACCTAGTGTCATGTACCATGCTAAGCATCTTATGCATATTATCTTGTTTAATCCTCACATTTCCATTTAGGAAAAAGGAAACTGAATCTTAGGAAATAAATAATTGACCAAAGTCACAAAAGAAATAGTGATATTTCATTGATTGACCCCAGTTCTATCCAACTCCAGAATCTATTTCCTTCAATCCTGCAATCTTTCTTCCTTAAACACACCTACATAAAAGACTGGACATATTTTTTCCCTATGATATTTTGTATTTCTTGTTTCAGTCTTTCATTATAGTTTTTCAAAGTCCATTGTAAATTCTGCTGTTGCCATTCTTCATGACAGTCTCCTCGCTTTGCACTATTGATATATTTGTTTAACTGGTATTTTATATCCTAGCAAGTAAACGATAAAATATTACAATAAACAGTCAAGGACAGAACCCATCTGGCTGGTGCCCACACATCTCGAGCAGCAATCTATAGAATGCTTGTTGTCTAGTAAACTTCACTGTCTGCTATTACTCAATCCATATATTTATTATATTTCAAGTTGATGACATAGAGATCTTAAGACTTAGAAATCTGCCGCAGAGAAGAGGCAGGAAAATGGACAGAATTTAGATTGGACAAGAGGTTGTAGGAAAGTTGTGAAGAGACCATCTATGAGGAATAATCAATATGATCAGGAGAAATTTCCAAAGGTTGTGGCAAACCCCGTCCAGTCCAGAAATTGATGGTGCCTGGTTTTGAAAAGAACAGAATGTCTTCTTTAATAAGGAACATGGTGGGAGTTTTAGTGACTAGAAGCCTATCCTCAAATCAAAAACCAGTCTGGGAAAGGACATGTTCACCCTGTGTAAAGTTTCACCACGGCATCTGGCTGCCTGCCAAGGGACAGGTCCCTTGGATGGTTTCGCTCCGTTAGTCAGTGGGGCTTGCATTCACGAGTCCTGCCAGTTTTATTTGGAGAGCAGGAAGACAGGAAGTTTCAGATTATAAGATTTATTTTATAATAAACAATATTTTCAGCTAGGAAAAATACATTTTAGCTAATTTATAGTGAATACATGTGATAAGAAATAGCATATAAAATATATCAATTAAATATTAACATAAATCTATATCACAAATATCTAAATAAATGAATCATAAAATTTTACAGAATACACACAACACATCAGTAAAATTACATATATATTATAATTATTATAATACACACACATATACTTAAGTTTCCTGGCAACCAGATCAAAAAAGAGATAGTAAAAGATTTAGTTACAGGAAAAAAAATCACAATTTTTTAGGGGCAATTTTTCTCAGACATTAACTTTGAAGAGGTGGAATTGAATGGAGCTTTACTTTAGTCTCACATAGTAATCAAATGATAAAAATCCTTGACATACTTTAACTGTAAAGTCAGAAACTGACTTCACTTTCATTTTATGCATTAATCTAAAGAAAGTTATTAGTAAAATTCATTGAACTTGTTCAAATATTCTAAACCTTTATAAGTCCTTGGATGTAATCATTTATTCTGGCTGAAATTTACCACCTAACTACATTGCATCATCAATTACAATGTTGTATTTAAGAGGCTATTAATAGGACAAATTAATGCATTTGTCACAAATCGCATAGTTTTAAGTCTGAAATGGAATTCAGATTTATGATATTTTCTGATGGAATATTTGATCTTAAAAAGTAGAAATTAAATCAAACTCAAGTGTTGGAAAAATTAAACTAAAATGAGTTTAACCTATTGTGATTGACTTATTGATTTCAAACAGAAGAGCATATGGGACTGAATCAAATATTAATCAAATTAAAAATATGACCTATATGATATTCTTTATTTCATCAAGTTTCATGCCTGGCTTTTAGATGCTAAATGTGTGTTGATCAATAAGTCTTAGAAAATAAAAATGGAATGGAATAAACTTAATTAGTTATGCTAATGACAAAATAATCTAATCATATAGTTTTACTTATCTTGTCCCTAAAGAGTGTATGTGCCTAGACATAATCTTGAGAGTGTTGGCTATTAAATTATACTGTGACCATCACCTGTAATAATATCAAGGACTGTGAGATTCAAGTGGACATTTTTCCTTTGGTTGCAAGTCCAAAAATACTCCATTCTTTAACCCTTAGGAGAGAGAGTCATTCTTTATTCTGTAGATTATTCTCAAAATAGGAATGATACTCATATTCTTCTAATGCTTCCCTATCTCCATCACCTCCTACCATCCCCTACCAGTAGACTTCTCGATTCTTGGAAGCTGCCTACATTACAAGTCCTTTTCAGTGGACGCTAATGTGGAAATAAGCAAGATGTCACTTACTTCCAGAAATGTTTTTCTAGCTGATCACCTTTTAATTTTTTTAAAATGATAGTAAAACACGTTTTGAGAGAGTGGTCTTAACTAAGAAGGATCATTCTCTCTAAAACTATCAAAATATTATTTTCCAGCATTTCATTTCCTATAGCTTAAAATAATTATATTTCTCCCAAGTAATTCTCTTTGTTGCATATCAACAGAAGGATACACAGGACCTATTCCAACTATGCAAATTCACTCTTGGTTACAAAACAATTATTATTGTTGGAATTGATAATCATCTAATGTCTCGTCATCTGTATGTATGACTAAAAGCAATGTCATTATAGTGCCTAATAATTTTTATTCATTTTTAATTCTCAGAAAATGATGATTTGACATGGAAAGATACATGGGTATCATCAAGGACTTTGCAGTTTTGGTTTCATACTGAGAAAACATGAAGTATTATAAGAGCATGTTGGATATACTCCTGAGAAGTTTAAGAGCTCAGTAATATTAAGGATAAAGAACCCTCCTGAAATATGAGTGTGAGATGCTGACATTTTCCAGTGGAAAATATTGTTCAATTTACAAACATGAAAAACCATTCAATATCAAATTAATGTCTCCTGGTATTATGTACAAAGACAATAGAATGAATAAAAATTATAGTCATAAGAAGAAATTACCCAGCACTCTACACTGAAGAGTTCCCTGAGAAAAAAAATCGATGGGACTCACATTCAATTTAAGAATGTATGATGAAATTTCAATAAAAAAAATGTTTTTTTTATCAATAGGGATAGTTAAGATATAAATATCACCAAGAAAATTATCTGAGAGTTTAGTAAAATGATAAGGTGATAAAACAGCAATTCATGACACCCCCCAGTACCCAACATGCTCACAGAATCAATACAGTGTTCTACTGAAGGTTACCCGAATCTTGATCTAGATTTTAGAGCCCAAGATCTATATAGTTAAGAAATATGCCAAGAATCATTTGTTTATCTCCTTGAAAACAGTTAGAAGATGAAAATCAAACTTTGAATGGCACCTGCTGCAGTCAATACTCACCCTAAGTAGGTCATTTTTCCATGGCTTTATCAATCTAGAATCTGTTTAGAGTCACAGAGGCAAGAATTCCTGGTTCTGAGAAAAGCTGCATATCTAAGTAACCATGCTTTTGATGAAACACTTAGATGCACGTGAAAGCCACCTTCCTTTGATATTTTTGTACTACTGTCTAATCTCTTAAGGCACAATTAATTCATGGTGTTAACAATTTAACTCATCAGTTGGGGAGTAGCATTTACTGTGCATCCTATCAATAATTGCTGGTACTAAATAATTTGGGGATAAAAAAATAAAAATGTACATAGCATAATATATGTAGTATTGTGTAGTTTTCTTGCCAGCAATGTTTTACCTGAGTTCTAAAAATGAGAAAGAAAGGACAAAGCCGAGAAATTTAGGATGTAGGGGATTCTGCAGGATAAGCAATCTGAACTTCAAAAAGATGTTATTCTCATAAAAGACTGAAAATCTCAAGGACTTCTATGGAGTTGAGTAAAATAAAGAGACATGAAAACTAAATGTCATGTGTGGATCCTGAGGAACAGAATATTGCAGAGAGGTGTTTTTGAGACAATTTGTCATATTTAAATATAGGCCTCTGGGATGGAAAGGATTAAGCAACAATTCCGTCCTTTCCTCTCTCCCATTACCAGTGGGAAGCCCCCAAGAAGGAAAAAAGGTGAGTGAACTCTTTGCTTGTAAACATCCTATTATCAGATATTCCTGCAAGAAGATAACAGTGTTTGCTAGCAAGACTGCTTATCTATGAAGCCCTTTAAGCAGGATATACCTGGTTGTCTAGAATTACTTACAACAAATAAATCTGCATTCTGAGGGTTGGTAGAGCATGGCTCCTTGAAAATATCACATAAGCTTACAGCAGTTGTGCAATTGAGTATAAAATGTTTTCATAACAAAGTAACTGTCACCCGTGTAAGTAATAGGAAGTGCACAACTTCCCCAGAGACCTTTCATGTTCTTCAAGACCAAAGGATGTCAAGGTGGTGAGAAAGGACCTTGGAGAGCTGAGTTGATGGTTTCAAATCTTTCCTCAGATCTCTTGGGTTCAGTCTTTGAAACTATTAATCTTATCTTTGGTAAAATGTCAGATTCCTGCGAGTCTAATTTGATAATCTGATTCTGGTAATGTAGCAGCAGCTGGTCATCGGGAGACTGCCAACGCACTGGCTAAGCACTAAGAGTCTATGCCTCCTGGTGTCCCCCAGGTCGATCCCCAAGCTTAGAAGAAGAGAAGACTATCACACTTGCTCACTATCTTCCCTCCTGCTTATGGTCAGGGGGTCCAGACATATTCCAGTGGAGACAAGTGTTTCACTACCTTCAGTGAAGGCACAGATATATTCAGTCCCTGGGCCTGTCTGTCATCAGTCTGGGGTCTCTAATGACTGTCTCTGCCCTCTTATCTGGCACAGAGTGGGGAAAGTCCTGGGCAGGGACTGGCAGGGAATCGTGAGCGCTGGAACTTGCCTTTCTCTCCTCCATTCCATCAGAATGCGGAACTAGCAGCAATCCATCTTCCACTATACAGAGATGGATGGATGTCTTGCTAGGGGATAGCTGAGCAGTTCTATGGAATAAGCCTGAATCTCTTAATGACCTCATGGAGAAGAGTTGCACAATGACCCTGAGATGGGCAGACATGGATAAAACAGAGAAATAAGCATCTACTTTTTAAAATCCACTGCATTTTTTTTATTTTCTTGGTTGGTTGTTTCCTTAATTATCTATAATTATCTATACTTTCCTTAATTATCTATAATTAATAATTATTATTGAAGATGAGAATGCCTCTTTCCTTACATTTTGCCAACAGTTACCAAACTTTTTGATCTCCGCTAACTGCTTGATAAAAATGATATTGTACTGTCCCTTTCAGCTTCTTTCTTCATATGTTGAATGAAATTAATAATATTTTATGTCGATTAAAAGTCATTCCTATTTGCAGAGAACTCTGGCAGTTCCTTTCCTCATTTTCCCAGTGGTTTACTTATCTATAATTATTATTGTTGGTATTTAGGAGTATGAGGCTTACGGTGCCATGATTGTCAAGTGATTTTCTTCATTTTCAACTTTACTTTCTTTTCCATTTGTGGTAAGTTTTTGCCATGAAGAATATCACAACATTTTAGGTAATGACCTTTTTATGTCTTTTTTTTTTTTTAAAGATTTATTTATTTATTTGACAGAGAGACACAGTGAGAGAGGGAACACAAGCAGGGAGAGTGGGAGAGGGAGAAGCAGGCTTCCCACGGAGCAGGGAGCCCGATGCGGCACTCGATCCCAGGACCCTGGGACCATGACCTGAGCCGAAGGCAGTTGCTCAACAACTGAGCCACCCAGGCGCCCCTTTTTATGTCTTTTTTAGTGATTCTTGATTTCTGTTTCACGCTTACAGAGATTTTCCATATTCCAAATGTTTTATAATCTATATTTTCTTTTAGTGCTTTATGATTAATTGGGTTTTTCTTTCACATAATTAATCCCTTTGGAATTTATTTTGGTAAAAGCTGTAAACTTGAGATTCATTGTGATTCTTCTCTAACTAGCTGCCTTATTATCCCAGTATTTATTGAATAATCCATCTTTACCCCATAGATTGAAATGACCATGTTATAGTATTTATACTGAAACTTAATATTCAGATAAATATGACCCTGTAGACCAAATATCAGAATCGAATATCATTTGCAATAATAGTGTAGGATGCCAGTTTAGGTTTTATTCCCCCAGGAGATACTTCTCGTTATTAACTTAAATGTTATTGGGAGTGGAGATGGTGTTGAAGGAGAGTAATAGAGAATATTCAAAGTCAGTATTAAATATCTAGACCTAATAAAATTTTATTTTGAAAGATATTTTGTGTTCTCACTTTTCTCCTCCCTTTGAGAAAATATTTCTAAAATACCTAAGTTTTCGCTGAATTTCCATTTTACTAACAAAGATCTTATTGTTTCTTGAGTATTAATTCTCCAATGTGAATTGTCTGCCTGTACATATAATGGTAGTTTTTATTTAACATATATTTTGCTATTTTCATACAAATTTTAAAAAATTCAAACAGAATTATGATTGGTAGGGGTTTACGTGTTGGTTTGTATTTTTTTTGCCCATAGGCTCCACAGATGATTGGCTCATATATGACACCCTGCCTAAAGACCTTCACAAGTTTTTAGATATTGTGTGAACTTTTCTTGTATGAATCTACTTTATTCAGCACCATGAATGGAGCGTGATTGCTTCCTACTTGCTTAGGAATGAAAGGATGGAGTATCACATTCAAATTATTCCTTTTCAGACAAATAAAGATTCTCAAACCAGGTGAAACTGAGAATAAATAGGATTGTTAATTAAGCTTGCTACATTCAAGGCATCTGCCAATCTAAACACTGTTTAAATTTAATTGAAGCATTCATCAATGAAAAGGGTGTATAAAAGCTTCCATAATAAAATACAGTTCATGCACAGCAGTGTGTATAATAGGGCTTTTGCTGGCAACTGATTAGTCTGTGAAGGTCTGAGGTCACACTGTGGAAACCCAGATTGTTTTCTAAGGGAGGGCATGATTTAGGATAATATATCCACATCATAATCACACACAAGATTTTATCCAAGCGAAGTGATGTGAAAGAGCTCCCTAATTAAGACTTTCAGATCATAATATATAATATATAATCTTGCCTGTAAAATTCGTGGCTCAGGCAGTGGGTGGGATTGTCCAGCTCAGGATGCCCCTCCTCCTGACCCCTGATCTGATGACCTGACCTGTCCTCCAAATTCCACAACAGGATTCTTGGTGATATAGGAATCTGTGGGCAACGGCCCAGGGATATCTCTTCCACCCCCTAGACCTCCCCAATCTTTCTGAGGATAGAGACTCTTGACAGCATTCTTGAAACATAATAGTAGAAACGGGGTAGAAGATAAGTACCAACTTCTACAGAACCCATGTTAAGAAGAAATGAGAATTAGTCTCCTTTTGGTCTTTTCTTGACATAGAACCAGAAAGCTCGTGTCTTTGTTTTCTCCTAGTTTTTTCCTTTAACATAGTTTCAACTTTTCTCAAGCTGCAGAGCCATAAATCTAATCCTTGATAGTTGCTTTTTCTTTCTTGAATTACTTGACTACAGTGATCGTTGATGGTTCTTTTTTTCAAGAAATACCATATGAATATGTTTCTAAAGGAGCCAGTGATTTACGTTCATGACTGTGTGGCTGTAAGTCAGATTCCCTGCACCGCCCTCCATCGGGAGCTCTCGAGCACTCGGGGAGAGTTCTCAGGCGCTCTTCTGTCACTCAGATTCTTCCTCTTTTGCTCTTGGCATTCTTGACTGTCCTGTCAGAGAGCTTGTAAAACCAAATTGATGTCTCACTCTTTTCTGTGCACTTCCTCTTAGTCATACCCCTCCCCCCAGCCTGGCAAGATCTGTGGATTGCTGACTTCCTTTTGTTTTTATTATTCCAAATAGAGATTTACCGTAGGAAGCTAAATAATATTCTTCCCCTGTATTTTCGTGTGGCATCATGTACTTTCTATTTTTTCATGTTGAATATTAAAAGAAAAGGATGACATGGAAACAGAGGCATACGTCTTAAGATTGCTAGTTTGCAGTGCTTCAAAGAGAAAGGAAAATGGGTAGCGGTGTTAAATTCTAATTAAGAAGAGACACTTACCACTTCAGCATATAGGAGTGATAGGTTTCTGATAATGTAAAGTTTTTGGAATCATTGCTGTTCAAAATAGAATTTAAGTGTCTAATGAAAGATTATATATCGAAAAATGTGTATTGATGAGCATATCATGATGAAAATAGCAAAGAGAATAATTCATTCATCTAACAAATATTTATTTATTGGGCAGCTACTATATCAGGCACACTTCTAAGTGCGGAGGATACAGCAGTGAGCAAACACGCAGAGTCCTTTCTTTGTAGAGCTCAGGCATCTAGCAATGCATATTTCAAAGGTCAGATATCGATCAATGTTATAAAGAAAAATAAAGGAGAGGGGGCGGAGCAAGATGGCGGAGGAGTAGGAGACCTGGATTTCGGCTGGTCTCAGGAATTCAGCTGGTTGGGGATCAAACCATTCTGAACACCTACGAACCCAACAGGAGAGTGAAGAAAAGAATAGCAACAACTCTCTGAACAGAAAAGCGACCACTTTCTGGAAGGTAGGACGCGCGGAGAAGTGAATCCGAGGCGATATTCGGGAGGATAGATGGCGGGGGAGGGGCCTCCATTGGCCGCTTCTGGCAAGTGATAGAGCCGTGGAGCACAAACTTTTAGAAGTCTGCTCCGCTGAGGGACGTCACTGTGGTGGCTAAGCGGGGGATGGAATCCTCGTAGGACAGTGTGGTCTCAGGACCCTCGGGGTCACAGAAAGACCGGGGGTGCCTGAGTGCGGCAGAGCTCCCAGGTATCGGAGCAGGGAAGCCAGCTGCAGAGGCGGAGCCCAGGCGCGGGCTCTCAGCTCGGGGTTGCCATAAACCATGATCCGCAGCACAGTCGGGCCACTGCTCTTCCAGCAGGGACCCAACAAGCAGCAGATCTGGGGAGACTCCCCTTCCTCCTCTGGGAGGAGAGGTGCGGGAGCGCACCGCAGGGATCTGCTGGGTTTGGAGACCACACAGGGTCAGGTGCCAGAGATAGAAACGCTCGGTCACAGGACAGGTGAGTACAGAGTGCGGACCGAGACCGGGGAGACGGAGTGACTGACGGCTTTTCTATGGGGCCTCACTGAGGAGCAGGGCCCTGAGTTCTCGGCTCCTCCAGGGCGGAGATTGGGAGGCGCCATTTTCACTCTCGGCCTCCAAAGCTATACATAAAGCTTACAGGGAACAAAAGCTCCCGAGAGCAAACCGGAGCAGATTACTTAGCCCAGACCCGGCAAGGGCGGGGCAATTCCGCCTCTGGCAAAGACATTTGGGAACCATGGCAACAGGCCCCTCCCCCAGAAGATCAGCAAGAACAGGCAGCCAAGACCACGTTTACCGATCAATGAGAATGGCAGAACTCCAGCGCTAGGGGAATACTGCACATAGAATCCATGGCTTTTTTACCGTGATTCTTGTCTTGCAAAGTTAATTTTTTTTTAACTGTCTTTTTTTTTTTTTGAATTTTTCTTTTTCCCTTTTTGAACCAACATCTTATCAATCCCTTTTTTAAAAAACATTTTTATTTTTCATTTTTAGAGTCATATTCTATCCCTTCATAGTAGTTACCCTTATTTTTGGCATATATATATAAGTTGTTCTCTCTTTAAAATTTTGAGATAGTTTCTTCTAACAGATCAAAATATACCCTAAATCTCTAGTATATGGTTTTTTTCTACTCCCCTGCCTGATCACATTCTCTTCCTTTTTTTTTTCTTTTTTCTTTTTTTAAATCCTCTTCTTTCTTTTTTCAAACAACTTCTTATCAATTCCTTTTATAAAATTTTTTTATAATTTTCATCTTTACAGTCATATTCCATCCCTTCATCATATCAACCCTTATTTTTGTACATATATAAGTTTTTCTTTCTTTAAAATTTTGGGAGACACTTTCTTCTTTTTTTTTTTTTTTA
>NC_138381.1:5197326-5224456 GCF_054177405.1 Leptonychotes weddellii | reverse complement strand
CACCCCAAAACCGCTAGAACTCATACAGGAATTCAGTAAAGTGGCAGGATATAAAATCAATGCACAGAAATCAGTTGCATTTATATACACCAACAATAAGACAGAAGAAAGAGAAATTAAGGAATCGATCCCATTTACAATTGTACCCAAAACCATAAGATACCCAGGAATAAATTTAACCAAAGAGGCAAAGAATCTGCATGATATTATGATACCATTTTTATGAAATATAAACTCATCTATAATAACAGAAAGCAAAACAGTGGTTGCCTATGGCTGGGGCAGAGGGAGGGCAGACTGCCAAGGGGCCTAAGGAATCTTTGCAGGGTGATGGAAATATTCTGCGTCTTGATCACAGTGGTGGTTTTCTGGGTGAAACACCTATAAAGACTTATTGAATTGATACTATATGTGGCTGTTTATTCTGCCTAGTACATTATTACTTCTCTCTTGTGTATAGATGGATTATCTGCTTTCTGGGTAGCACACTGTCATTTTCATTGACATGCCTGCTTTCCTGGGGAGACTCTGAGCAAGAATAGGGGCTGTTGACCTCTCTTCATTAATGGGTAATCCAGTCCCTTACAACATAATGTTTCGATTATGCTTATTAAAACAAACTAGATATTCAGGGCTCAACAAGGGCAAAATCCCTGCCACAGAGCTCAAGAGACTTATGGGAGAGACAGCTAACGTGGGGTGAGTGAAGTGCTAATACAGTGCTCAGCATGGGTGGTGCATGACAGCAGAGACCAATGATTCTTCAAGGTCAAACTCAAATTCTATTTCATTGTACTTCATTGAGTCCCATGGGGAATTTCTTTCTCTGCTTTCAATTGTTAACACTTATAGATTATAGCATACATTTGGTTCTAATGACATACTGTGAGTAAAGTAGTTTTCATGTGTGCATGACTTATCTTCCACATAAATGTAATTCACGGCATGCCTGAAATCTTCTTTATAGTCTTTTGTGTCTCCAGAAGAGCATTGTGCATCTAGGTGGAGTCCAGTTGCTATCTCTCATGGATGTCTATGTGTTCTTGATGACAATAATGATGACTCACTTTACTAAATAGGCTCCTATGCATTTGAAAGGCTAATCTGCCAAAAATGCATTTTAAATAGCATGATATATAAAAAATATATGTGGCTTAAGGTCAGAGTAATTATGCCATGATTAACCAACCTGTCTAGATTTAAGACAACTGTGAAAATCTCCTAAAGGAGCCTGGCATTTGAATAAGCTTTTGTGGTATAATTATGCTTAAGTAAATATTTTATGTAAGTTTGCAGCAGAGGAACTATATTTAGTTGTGAGTCTATGATAAAAATACCAACACTCCTGCACTAATTTTGAAATGCAAGTTAAAATTAACTATCATTTTATAAATAAAATTAAACATGAATTATATATCAAATCAATTAAGTTCTGAATTCTTTTTGTTAAATTATGGCATTTTGAGAACAAAATACTTAATAGCAGCTCATGATATTAGTTAATTTCAGTAATGGCGGTGACTCATAAGCAGTTGCAACTATGAGAAGAATTTCTGAAAGTTGCAAAAAAGGGTATCTGGGTTTCTGGAAATACAGCTTTTGGTTATTAAGCTTCTGTCTCTCTGTTTCAAACCCATTCTGGTAGACTATGCTTTGTGACACAGGGTTGGCCTCTTGAAACCACATTATTCCTTGGCAGATGTATGGTGTTCCCTCCTGTGAGCTCCTGAATGAGGGTCGTGGGCAGATAGAGCTGTCCTTAGACATCTGTATCCCACATAAAGGGGCCATTTTTCAAAGTTCAAAATTCTAATTATCGTAATTCCTATCCTTTATTCTTAAACTTTTTAAGAAGTACCTGCCTACTGCACAGCCACAAGATATCTCAGTGTTGCCTTTTTGTCTTTTCAGATCTCAAAAGCTGGGTAGCAATTACTTGGAGGTTGAATTCTTTCTCAATTCTGTTAAAACAACTGGTGTGGATTCAGTGTCCTAATTGGACCCTGACTGATACAGCTAGGCAGGCATCCTATAGATAAACCTATGTGTGTTCCTTGGGCTCTACTGAATAGTTGTGCGGGTTGCCCATAATGGTGGCTCAGTGGCAGGGGACTCCACATTAAGGTCTCTCAGACGTGGGTTCAAATCCATTTCCTTCCTGCCATGTGACCTGGGACACTTACCTCACTTTTTGCACTTCTTGAAGCCGTACTTCTCTTCATGTGTGACAAATGTGTTTAGTGATAACCAGATGCAGAATTATTACAATAAGCCAATGTGCATGAAAGTTCTGAGTTTGGAAAATAGTAGGTTGTCTAATCATCCCTCCTTCCATTAGAAATTACTACTTCTTGATTATTTATGTATGGCCCTTTGTATTTCTACAAGCAGTTACAATGCCTCCATGTTAATAAGTTAGGTTGTGTTCGAACTGAGGTCAAAGCCCAAGCACTCATCAAGTACCAATTCATTTCTGTGTTGCATAGCCCTTAGGAATGTTCCGTGATCCTATTGTATTCTGGTCACTTCATGCATTTCTTTTACTATTAGATGTAAGGTCCTTGGGGGCACAGTTGTATGTCATTGGTACATCTGTCATTTTGTAATCAGACTTTATCACATTGGTTAACACCCATCTAAATTAGCTGATGCCCCAGGCCTTAAATTAAAATGCAGCACTTGACTGCAATGTGTCAGTTTAATTTGAGCTGCATTTTCTGTTTGAAATGATAGAGTGTGGTTGATTTGAGCTGTTAGATTGTCATTTAGACTCTTCTCTGCCTTCAGCCTCTGCCATGTCTTTGCTAGGCTGGTAAAAGCCATGGCCTTCATCAACCCCTGGGCCAGGCATGCTCCTCCAACTTGTCCAGTAAGGGGAATGAAAGGCAACCTTAAACCTGGCTTTCATATTTTTATATTCCAATAGTCTATTTCTCTATGTAAATGAATTCTCATTTACAGAAAAATAAAACACTCTAGCTTTGTCTAAGATTCTTACTCATTTTTTTAAAGATTTTATTTATTTATTTGAAAGAGAGAGCAGGGAGAGAGGCAAAAAGAGAGAGAGAGGGAGAGGCTCAAGCAGACTCTTCGCTGAGTGGGGAGCCCAATGTGGGGTTCGATCTCATGACTCAGATCATGACCTGAGCCGAAATCAACAATCATACACTTAACTGACTGAGGCACCCAGGTGCCCCTCTTACTCATTTTTTTTTTAATTCTCAGTTCTATAATGGGTACATAGTTGGCTCATAAGGAGTATTGTAGGAAAGACAGAATAGAAGGGAAAGTAAATGGAAGGGGGAAAGCAGAGAGAAGGAAGGAAGGGCAGGAGGGACGTAGGAAGCAGTCTGCTAATTGTCCCTGAAGATTGTTGCTGCTTTTTGTTTGTATAGTACTTGTCTGTGCTGAGTCAATGAAATCTGTATTTCCTGTAATAAGCAGCCTAATGTTTCCACTCAGTTTTTGTTATTTGATTGTATATATTTTTATTTTTAATTTTATGTCTGAATTTTTGAGAGTGAGCTAATGACAGGATGAAATTCTTCCAACCTCCGTGGATGGAAGTGTTCATGAGTAGGGAAGGTATTCAAAACAGGATGCTCTCAGGTCTGCCCCATGTCTTTCTTTCTTTCTTTTTTTTAAATAAATTTTTTATTTTTATTTTTCTTATTTTTAAAAATTTTTAATTAACATATAGTGTTTTATTTGTTTCAGGGGTACAGGTCTGTGATTCATCAGTCTTACACAATTCACAGCACTCACCATAGCACATACCCTCCTCAATGTCCATCACCCAACTCCCCCATCCCTCCCACCCCCCTCCACTCCAGAAACCCTCAGTTTGTTTCCTGAGATTAAGAGTCTCTGATGGTTTGCCTCCCTCTCTGGTTTCGTCTTGTTTCATTTTCCCCTCCCTTCACCTATGATCCTTTGCCTTGTTTCTCAAACAATTATTGACTTATTAAATAAACTTTTTAGAGTAGTTTCAAGTTTAAATAATGTTGAAAGGTAGTACAAGAATTCCTATATACTTCCTACCCTGTTTCCTATATCATTAACACCTGATATTATAATATAGTATATTTTTCATAATTAATAGGCCAATACTGACACATTACTAACAAAAGGACTCACTTTATTCAAATACCCATGGTTTTTAACTGTTCCAGGATCCCATGCAGAATATGACAGTACATTTAACCACCAATGCTCCTCAGCTCCTCTAGATAGTGAGAGTATCCCAAATTTTCCTTGTTTTCAGTGACCTTGACAGTTTTGAGGACTACCAGTCAGCTAGTATATATATTATCCTTTAATACAGGTTTGCTTGGTTAAATATGGGTTATGGGTCTTGGGGAGGAAGAACACAGAGATAGAGCACAGTGCGCATCACATCATCCCATGAAAGCATGCTATCAACATGCCTTATGTGGTTAAAAAAAAAAAAAAAAAAAAAAAACATGCCTTATGTGGTTGATGTTAAACCTGAGAGTGCCTGACAGATGTCTCCACTTCTTGTCCTTTTCTGCAGTGTACAATTTGAAAGGAAGTCACTACATGCCCCCAACACTTAAGAGGTAAGGAGTTATGCTCCACCCCCTTGAGGGTGGAGTATCTACACACATAATTTGAAACTCTGAATGGGAAATTTGTCTCTTCTCTCTCATGTATTTACTTATTTACCACTTTTGTATCACTATGGACTCATGGGTATTTATTTCCTATTTCAGGTGACCATTCAAGAATACATTTTTTATTTCATGGTTGTTCTAGCTGTGTCCATTGGGAGCTCTTTCAGTTGGATCCATTGTCCCTTGACATATACCCGTTACTGTATTTTTTTTTTTTTTTTGAGCCCTTCCTTTAACTCTGGTGTCTCAGGCTCATCTTGTACATTCTCTGCCCCAGCCCTTGAATAAGCCACTCCTCGAAGAATTCTTGTTTCCTTCTTGTAAAATGATACAAGAAGCCAAAGTCTATGCAATGGATGCTCAGGCTTAATTTACCTTGGCCCCCTTCAGTTCTCTTTGTTTGTGCATCGTGCTCACGTTTGGCCAGGAATGCATAATAGTTTGGTCTCTGTCTGGTCTTGGCTGTGCATGCGCTCAACCTTAACCAGGACGATGCTTGCTCTAGCTGCGATGGTAACCTCAGGCTAAGAGAGCCCAGCATTTAGCACCTCCCACCTCTTGCCCGCCTCCAAGAAGTCACTGTCACAAATGCAGCTGCTGGGCATGGCCATCACCCACTGCTTAAAGATGAGCCTGCCCCAGTTAACCAGAAGAATCTTGTACTCACTGTATGTGCTTCCTTGGCAGAAATTTGGCATTGCCAAGCTGGAAGCAGGGTGGACAAGCACCCTCAGGCCAGAGTAGCACAAACTCCAATTGTTTTTTTCCTGAAATTCAGAAATTCTTCAGGCATAAGAGATTCATAGATTGTTATTTGCCTTTAGTCAATTTCCAGAGCACTGTGTTGTTGTCATCAACTTTGTCCAAATTTCTAGTTACTTTTAGGCAGCTATATTTGCTGATTTTGTCACTTGGCCTCAGCTAGAAATCTTGCCTTCAGCATTTATTTGAACATGGAAACTTGAAGTAGAACGTACTCTGGATGCCGTTGTGAGTCATATTTACCCTAAAGACTGGGAAAGAAGCCCCATGAATATTCAGGGTCCACCTGTCACATCAGTGAAATTTTTTGGAGTCCAGCAGTCCTGGACATGCTGGACAAGATCAGAATTAAAGGGCAAGTTATAGCATCTTATACTGCAGAGCACTGAGGAAGAAGTACAGCACTTGGTGGGCCTCCTTGCATTTTGAGAGAGCATGCTTTCATCTGCCCATTTATTGGATGACTTGGAAAGCTGCTGGTTTTGAGTGGAGCTGAGAGGAGGGAAAGACTGCAGCAGGTTCAGGCTGTGGTTCAAAAATACCTGCGGGTTGGATATTTGATGTAGCGGCCCCAGTGGGTGGTGCTTCTAGTGTGCTGATCATGAGGATGCCCTGCGGTGTCCCTGGCAAGCCCCAAGAGTTAAATCACAGTGCAGAACACTAGGAGTCTGCTGCAAGACCATGCCATATTCAAGAGAGTTTTATTTACCATCCCAAAACCAGCTGATAGAGACTAAACACCTAACTATGAAGAGACGAGTGACGACATAATAGGGGTGTTCAGCATCACCAGATGGCTACCACCACACCCCTCAAAAAAGCTTCAAGGTCAGGGGGCTCAGCGGCAACCTGTGATGTAAGGGATGTGATATATTTGGGATCAACCTTGAGCAGGCTCAAGGGCATGGGAAGCTACACAAAAGAACGGTCCAAACTCCATGCTTACCTGCCTCTGTAACACCTGTAGCTATCATTCAGCTCCCACGTGTGACCTTATGGGGATGGGAAGGCACACTTCAACCAACTGACAGAGGAAGAAATATTTTAAGCCTAGTTCAAGGATGGGTCTCTATATATTATTTCAGACCCAAACCACCCTGAATGGCACTAACCTTGCATTCAGGGGTAACCCTGAAAGACAGTGATAAGGAAATTCTCCCAGAAGGCCAACTGTAAGCAGTACACGTTGTTATGTGTTGGGAGAAGAAACACAGGTGAGAAAAATATCCACTCCTGGGCAGAGAAATGGTTTGGCTGGGTGGTCAGGAGCATTGAAGGAGCAATACTGAAAGACTGGAGACAAAAAGTTATGGAGAAGAAGTGTATACGCAGGCAAGAGTGTGCAGAATGTTTTGGGGGCTTTCTTCCATATCAAAGCGCACAAGAGAACATCCACTGCAGGAGAGACAACTAAGCAACCAGGTAGATAGGCTAGCTCATTGAAAGGAAGTCAGCGGACGTCCAAACATACTTGCTTCTATACTTCCATCCTCTGCCCATGAATGGAACCACCATGTTGCAGGGATGGAAGCCCGAGTATGAGCTCAGCAACATGGTCACCTACTAGCCAAGGGGCACTCAGTTATTGCTGGGGTAATTGACTCAAATCATCTTGGGAAGAGGGGTTTGCTCCTTCATGGCAGGGACAGGAAGAAGGATATCTGGAATGCAGCAGATTTATCAGGATGCCTGTTTGGGCTTTCATGCCCCCAAATAACTGTATATGTGTAATTATAATAACTGTAGCCAAAGACACAATAAACAGGTGCAGAAACCTGGAGGGATGGAGGAGGGCTTGGTTATTCCCCTGCAGAGCAACACAAATCAGCAAAGTGCTGGCTGAGATTACATCAAACAGGTATAAGAGGAAAGAGATGATGGGTCTAAGAAGGTGCCCCGAGACAAACTGAAACATTGGGAAATGCAGCTTGATCCACAAACCCTCTCTGAAGAGACCCTTCCTTTCCTCTGTCCAGCGATTTGGGTGGAGGCAGACGCTGTCCATGCTCTGTCCAGCCCCACAGAAGTCTCTGTAGACCCTGAGCAGTGCACAGTGCGGACTAACTGCATCTGTTAGATATTTTCAAAATGTTGTATCTATTTAAGGTATACTTTTGGTAAATTTCCATGGGATTTTATATTAAATGATTTTCAAGTGAGTCAAAAAGGTAAAACTGGCAAAAATCATGCATTTATGTATTTGTCTGAAGTTGGCACTGTTTATATATCCATGTCATATGCTTCCTCTTAGATTCTAAGATCTTGGATAACCTAGAATAATTTGGGTTTTAAAAGAAATAATCTTTAAATGAGCACTTGGCAAGTTATTTCCCAGGATGACTTTTCTAAAATCAAAACGTGGCTACTTCTGGTATGTGATTCATATTCTGCTCTGTAAGAATGAATCTTTATGCGAGCTTATCTTAGAGTAAATATTAGAAAATCAAATACCTTTCTGTGTCTGTAAACATCAATCAAACAACCCAAACAACTTATGTATCATCGACTACACACTTGGCTAACAGAGCATATGTATGACTGGAGAGATAAGATAAAGCAAGTAGCATGACAGTGAGTCCTGCAAGTGACAGGCAACACAGGGAGGGCTCCTGGTGGGCTGGACAGTGAAGTGAGCACTTCTGTTCAGGAGTGGGACCAGCCTCATGGTGGGGAAGAGAGAGGGCAAAGTGCGGGGAGGGGAACGTGGAAGAAGAGGGAACTCGAGAACAGTTTTGTGAGTCACCATGCAAGAAAACTACCTCCATTCATTCAGTTACTATATATGGAACATCTTCGTGGTAGAAGTAGCCGATGGGATGGGCAAAATTTTACAGATAAGGTCCACCAGTTTGGTGCCTGTTTGCAGAGGTCCCAAGAGTTTGAATTTCCTCTTGTACATCTTAAAATGCTTTTAGTGATGCTCAGAAATCATGATCATTGAGCCTCATATTTGGTTCAACGCTCAATGAATTCAACATTTGAAAATTCAGGGGAAGGGCGCCTGGGTGGCTCAGATGGTTAAGCGTCTGCCTTCGGCTCAGGTCATGATCCCAGGGTCCTGGGATCGAGTCCCACATCAGGCTCCCTGCTCCTTGGGAGCCTGCTTCTCCCTCTGCCTCTCTCTCTCTCTCTGTCTCTCATGAATAAATAAATAAAATCTAAAAAAAAAAAAAAAAAGAAAAAAGAAAATTCAGGGGCAGAGTATATATTTCAAATAATCATTTTCAATGGTGGTATATGTACGTTTTATTAAATAATCAGTTCATTCTAAATGATTATTTCATCATATAATGTGTAATTATTTTATTTATATGACAAATTTGTCTTACACCTAGTGCATACATCATAAAAGTGTTGCTTAAAATATTATTCATAAATATTTAACTTTGAACACCTGTGGTTTATCCTGAAAAATCTATAGACTTTTAAAATTGGGAAAAGAAATCACTTATCTTAAAATAATAAGTATTTACTATATGTACTTTTTCTAATTATTATCTGCTTTAAAACAGATTTAAGGGGCACCTGGGTGGCTCAGGTGGTTAAGTGTCTGTCTTTGGTTCAGGTCATGATCTCAGGGTCCTGGGATTGAACCCCATATCGGGTTCCCTGCTCAGTTGGGAGCCTGCTTCTCCCTCTCCCTCTGCCCCTCCCCCTGCTTGTGCTCTCTTGCATGCACTCTCTCTCTCAAATAAATAAATAAAATCTTTAAAAAAATAAAATAAAATAAAACAGATTTAAAAGAAATTTGGTGCTATTCGTTCAGGAAAAAAATCCTGCCAGGATAAAACATAAGTCTTTGTGGTCTAAATGACCTTTAATATCCTACTTAAAATATACTTGCTAATCATTTATGAGAATAAAGAATCTATATAGAACAGTATGCTTTGTCAGTAGTAAATTATTTTGAAAATAATATCTTAGACCCCAAAATAATCTATGGAGTTATATAACGTTAGTATTGGAAGGGACCTTTGGGTTTTTAAAGTTGCCATTTCAGCAGTTTTGTGTGTTTTCTAGAAACACACACTTCCATAGTCTGTATACTTTAAAATAATTATTTTTGTAGAATACTTACAAGGTGCTACATTTAAAAAAAAAATAAGATATGAGCGTAAAGGCAACTTCTGCCCTGTATGCGTGTGTGACGTCCCCCCACGTGCAGTCAGCCCTGCGGCCGCCTGCTGTGAGCGGCGCCCAGGGCAGGAGGGGCTCTGCAGCCCGCCAACCTGCCGCACAAGCCACTGTGCACCCCCAGCAGGGCCAGAGATGCTCCCAGTGTCCCTGACAAATCGGGACGTTGGATAGAGTCCCTGGCAAGCACCAATTCTAGAACCTCCACCTCTCAGAACTCTCAGATTCTGGAGCGAATCTGTGCCCTCTTCTGAACATAGCTTTTCCTTTTTGAGAAACAGCCTTTGGTCTTCTAGAAACTCAATACTTAACCCTGGGCTATCAGGTGACCATGTGAGGTGAGCTTCCATCATAACCTGGCTGTCGCCTGGCCCACCTCACCATCCATTTGGGTGTGAAAGGCAATAATCTATCATCAAATGGGAGTGGTATGTAAAATGCCCAGCTCAGGCTGGTCCAGAAGGTGCAATTAAGTTGTAAAAACAGGTGACCCAGACTCCTTCAACATCAGCCACCATGGAACTTGCCTCTTCTGTCTCAACCCAAGTCTGTGGGCACCCATGGTATCTTTACAACCAATTTACCAGGGAACAAACTTGAGCCTGGTTCACAGATGGGTCTCCATGATGTACCGGCACCATCTGCATATGGAAGCTGCACCACTAGAGAACCTTCTGGGGGTGACCCTGGAAGACACATATTCTGGGCTTGGTGCCTTCCCTGCCCATGATGCTTCTGTGGGCACCGGAATCTGTGGGCTCACAGAAGTTGAACCTGCCATCATTGCATTCCACACAATTGGTGTTGGTACACAGAACTTACTTCACAGCAAGAGAAATGCATATTTAGAGCTGAACCGCTTCAGCTTGAATCTCAGTGAAGACGTGAATAAAATAAGAAAAAGAGTAAAAACTTGTGAACATAAAGGAGAAAAACATCCCAGGCAGATGAGCAAGTACAAAAATGCTCAGGTTAAGATGACATTAGCATGATCCCAAAAAACCCCAAAAGGAAGCCACTGGGTCTGGAGTGGACTGAGTGCATGCAAGTGCTCTAAAAATGAGTTTGTAATGATAGACAGGGGCCAAATCCCATGGAGATTTTTAGATCATGATAAGGAATGTGGATTTCATGATTCTAAGTTATTACATGTTTTTTTCTGTGTTGTCTTGTGTAGGTTAACTCCACAGCTTTTTCTGCGCCCACATCCTTTCGTGGGATAAAAATGTCAAATTATTTAACTTAATACCAAGACAACGCTGACTGGCCCTCAGGGACATCCTGTTCTAGGTAGTCAGCATATAATTCCACACATACAGTTTTTATCCTGCTTTGTATTTATGAGAAGATCTTCTGCCCTCGTGTTCCCTAAAGAAAACAAAATTTGCAATAACATAACGCTCCCTAAGCTGGAGGCATACGCTCATCCGAGAAAAAGAGAGTAAACGTTTCTTCAACCTCTCATCTTAAATTTCCAAATAGAAGGGATATATGGGTTTTCTAGTATTTCACACATTTTTATATTTCCTTTGAGACAATAAAATGGCTGGTAAATTATTTAGAGGAATATGTCTACAGTATGCATGGAAACAGATTCCACAGTTCAAACATCAAATAAATGCTTGAATTTTCAGCAGTTCTCAATATCTTCCAAATAACTGCATTCCGAATAACAGTGGGAGCAGCTTGATTCCAATCTGGAGCATAAATTCCTGTATCTTTCCACATACAAGTTTGTTGGGGCCAATACGATCTCAGAGCGTTTATAAGCACCCCTTCTGTGGTGGTTACTATTTAGTGGATACTGTTCTGAGTGTTTTACCTTTATTAGCATTGATTTCCTCACAACAAACCAATGTGGTCATGATCATGATGATCATCCCACAGATGGGGAAACTGAGGCACGGAGCTATTCGGTAACTAGCCCCAGGTCACACAGGTTACCAGTGGATGGGCCATGATTCGAATGTCCTCGATTTTCCCAGCTCCAGCAAAGAGAATACAGATATACTCTTGATGGTTTTCAAGTATAGCTTTGATGTTTAAAGAAAAAATAATAAGCATGGATAGTGACAGATGGCTTTAGAATTTTAATGCTTTGGTGGTTTTATTGAAAATATAACTCAGCTTGACAAAGATGTGAGAGGCAGCAGAGTTCAAAGAGAAGTGGTCAGAGAATCTTATTCAGGAGACTTTACTACAAAAAAACCACTGGCTTGTTATCTTTGGGAAATTATTGCTCCTCATTTTCTGCTCTCAGAAAATAAAGTGCACTTCTCATAACTGGCCAACCATCATCTTTTACAGTTTTGGGGTTTTGTTTTGTTTTGTTTTGTTTTTGTCACTGGAGTATTTGTTTTCCCCGTTTTTCTTCTGGCTAATATTTAAGCTTTAGTAGAAAGAAGACAGAAATGTAAAGTTACTCTATACCTTCATGAGATTTGAGCTGGGAGAGCGCTGTGAAAGTTACGAGTTGCAGTCACCTTAGAGACCCCGCAGCGCGCGGGTCTCACCCACGGATGCGCGGAGCTGGAACGCTCTGCGCCCCCGAGGACAGGCCGGGCCCAGGGGCGGCGATGTCCCACAGTCAGAGTGCCCGGGGCCCTCCCTCCTCCTTTCTGTGCCAGCCCCTCACAACCCTGCTGTCTCTGTGCTGCCCTTCCCCCCGCACAGCCCCGACTACCTGCTGTCCACCTCGCGCCCAGCAGGTGCCCTGGCCAACGGGGCCCGAGAGGCGGACCTTCCTTCTCGCCGCCCAACTCTGCCACCGCAAGACTCCAGGCGACATGGGCCTTAGAGTTTCAGACAGACCCCTTGGGGAACTGATCTGAGGAGGCCAATGTTGTGGGTAGCCACGTAGCAGACAGCCTTCCTGGAATAGACATTAGTAGAGGTGGGCCAGACCAAATCAGTAACACACTGAACAGGGGGTCCACAAGCTGAGTCCTTCCCAGCTCTTACCTCCTGTGTGATCTTGGGCGCCTCAGTTAAGTCCTCCCAATATCATCTTCCTCAGTTACAAAAAAATGTTCCTTTCCCTGTGACTTTCTCCAATGTCTTTCAAGGATAAAAAAATAAATTAAAAAATATATTCAAAATTATTTTAAAACAAAAGAGGACTACAATGTATTCATTAAAAACAGATAAAAATCTCTTTCATATCATAATACAATTATTCATACCAGGGACATTAAAAGCTAGAGATGGAAGGTTAACCCAAATAAAACTTTGCGAAGTCAAAAGGAGTTGAATCAAGGACTTTCTCGGCCAGAAACCCATCAAATTAACTGTTAGCTGGAACAATACTCATTTAGGATAAGTACATCACTTAAATAAAATGAATATTTTTATAAGGGTTATATCCCTTCACAGCACTGTTATAATAGCTAGCTATTGCCCCACCACCCTAAATACCCTCACATACGTTCTCCACAATCACACTATTTTGTTTTTGTTTTTGTTTTTTTAACCATTAACGATAATACATGAAACCTGCTAGGGGATACACAGGCAATGCAAATATATTTTGAAGTCCTCATGGCACTTTAAAAGTAAGTGGCCTGAAGTATTAGAACACAAACATGGTCCTCAAAGATATATGGAAAGAAGCACATTTGACTTTTACCAAAAAATAGCACAAGGACATCAGTACTTTCCAAGTTTCAATAAGTCTCTCTGAAGTAGGTCAGTCTGGCCCCGAGTTTCCACAAACCCTTAGAAGGTGAATTTAGAAGAAAGAGCTGGGTCCTGTGGCGCGCATTAATCTTGGCTAAAGTCGAGGGAAGACACTTCACGATGAACCCAGTGTTTTCTTCCTTAAAAAAATAATACATTTAATATCATAGTGAAGACAGAAATTTGAACTCTTTCACTGACAAAGACTTAACATAAAAACTTTTTTTTAAAGATTTTATTAAAAAAAGATTTTATTTATTTATTTGAGAGAGAGAGAATGAGAGAGAGAAAGCACATGGGGTGGGGGTGTCAGAGGGAGAAGCAGACCCCCACTGAGCAGGGAGCCCGATTCGAGACTCGATCCCGGGACGCCAGGATCATGACCTGAGCTGAAGGCAGTCACTTAACCAACTGAACCACCCAGGCGCCCCAACATAAAAACCTTTAAAACAGTATCTTAATAATTCTATTAACAACAGTGCGGTGTTTGTCAAGTTGTGACTCTCCAGCCACCTGTCCGGGGATTATTACCTGAGTTGTGTGTTAGAGATAAAACTCCTGGAGCCCTACCCTCAGAACTTCTGGTCCCGTGGGTCTGGCAGGGAGTCCTAGGAATCTGCCTTTTAACACGACGCCTCATCCTTTTCGTGCCATGTAATTTGAGAATGATTGACTCCACTCTGCTATCTTCAGACATGCATTCAAATACTAAAACTCAAATACTAGCTCTGCTATCCTAGCTGCAAAACCTTAGAAAAAATACTTGACCTCCTTAGATCTCAACTTATTCATTTGGATCATAAGAAAAGATATCTTATTCATAGGACAAGAGTGATGTTTACACACTCAGGGTTTGCAAAGCATTCATTGTATTGCCTGCTACCTATTGCGTACTCAGTAGGTATAGCCTTTATCATTACTAATCCTTTTTTAGTCTTTTCCATTAAAGTATTAAAGAAAATCAATTTATTCTTTGGGAAAACAATTAAAATATAATGAAATAGCTTCCAGTGTAAAACTCTTTGGAAAACACCAAAGGAAAGTTGACTCTGTTTCTAATACAATTCTGTGAAGTTCCATTAAAGACAGAATATATGCACAATTAGGTACTGAGATGCACAAAATGTTGTTTACTAAGTTTATCCCTTAAAATACTTTTATGGCAATTATGTATACTTTTTAAAATTTCCCGTCTGAATTGTACTGATTTTTGGAGCAACAATTATTTCAATTATTATTTACTCATCACAGCATGCAATTTCATCCACAATGTACAGAATGTTGGATTTGCATATACAGAGAGATTGAGGATAAAATCATGTAACATTTTCCTGGTTTCCATTGAAATTAAAAACACAATAACCTACGCAGGTTATCAGTGGCATAATAATGAAATAAGATAGGAAACTTCTTTAAAACGTTAAGTGAGTCAAATCATTGTTGAGTATTATTATCACTTCTCCTGGTATTACCACTTGTACCATTATAAGAGTAACGGCAGCCACATAATGCCCTTTGAATGGGAGGCAGTGATGATAATATTGTCATTCATTTATAAAGAGAGAGAGAGTGGGGGGGCAGGGATAGAAGGAGAGAGAGAGAATCTCAAGCAGACTCAGTGCTGAGTGGGGACCCCGACGCAAGGCTCGATCCCACAACCCTAAAATTATGACCTGAGCCAAAATCAAGAGTCAGACACCCGACGGACTGAACCACCCAGGCATCCTATAACATTGTCATTTATTAAGAGTCCATTTTGAGCCTGGTTCACTGGTAGATACTTTATATGCATTATGACATTCAATATTCTCACCAACTGAATGAGGTTAGTCATACACCCATTTTTAAGTGAAGAACCTGAAATCTAGAGTTTTTAGGTAGTGTTTCCAAAGTATAGAGCAGTGGCAAAGTTGGACAGGGACCAACTTCCTTCTGTTGTATCCGCAGGGGGCCTACCCGAGGCTTGAGACCTGGCAGTAGCCTAGTAATAAAGAAATACAGGGTAAGGTTTCTGCTGCTCCCACCGTCCCCAGATGCTTCTTGTCTGTGCTGTACCAGAGACCCTTGTATTAGTTAGGGTCCTCCAGAGAGAGAACCAACAGAATGTACACAGAGAGAGAGCGATTTTAAGGCATTGGCTCATGCAATTGTGGGGACTTGCAAGTTGAAAATCCACAGTCAGCCAGCAGACTGGAGACCCAGGGAGGAGTTTCAGTGCTTGTCAAAAAGGCCATCTGCTGGAAGAATTCCATCTGCTTCTAGAGAGGTCAGTGTGTCTTCTATTAAGGCCTTTGACTGATTGGATAGGGCCCACCACATTTTGGAGGGTATTCACTTTACTCAAAGCTTACTGATGAGATGTTAATCTCATCTAAAAAAATATCTTCACAGAAACATGTAGAGTACTGTTTGCCAAAATATCTGAGTGCGGTGACCTAAGCCAAATGAACACGTCGTATTAACCATCACAACCTTACAGCAAGGCCATTAGATCCAAGCCACAACACTCGAGGATTAGTTACCTTGACGGCAGCAAGCCACGTATTTGTAGGCTGAATTTCACATAGCAGTGATAAATTTTCCAAAATCTAACCACTTCTCTCTACCTCAACTGCTACCCTCATGGGCCAACCCCCTTCCAAGTCTTCTTCCTGCTTCTACTGCTCCTGTACAGTCTATTCCCAACAGGGTAGAAACACAAAGTCAGTTATGGCATTCCTCTGCTTAAAAATCCTGCGCTGGTTTTCCATTTCACTCCGAAAATCCAAAATCCTTCCAACAACATCCCAGGTGATCTGTCCCCACGTTTCCTCTCACCTCCTGCCTTTCTCTTCTCATGGCAACCCAGCCTTCCGAGCTGCCCTTAGCCTCCAGATTTTGCTGCCCCTAGCCCCCAGATTTTGCTGCCCCTAGCCCCCAGATTTTGCTTTCTGCTCATGCACTGGCTGTTTCTCTCTGCCCAGAACGCTCACACCCCAAATATCCACATGACTGATTTTTTCACCTTTGTAAACCCTTGTTCCATGGCACCTTCTTAATGAGCCCTACTCTAGCCATGTCTTTAAAAGCTGCAATCTGTCCCCATCTGGATTCATTTTTTATGGCTGTTTAACAAATTCCACCAAGTTAGCGGTTTAAAACAGCACCCACTTATCATTTCCCAGCTCCGGAGGTCAGAAGCCCAGGTGGGCTCGACTGAGTTCTCTGGCGGGAGTCACCCAAGGCAAGTGAAGGAGGTGGCCAGTGCAGCCGATCCTTTCATTGCTTTTTTCCTGGAATGGGAGCAAATAGAGTGGCAGTGGGAGGAGAACACGGGATCAGGAGATTTTATTTTTAATGGTGTGAGGTTCCAGATCATGTTTTTCTGTTCATGAAAAAAAGAAACTGCCCACTTACGCTGCTGAAGGGAAAGGAAGGAATTATCGGAGCCAAGTCATGGAGTAGTCAGCCCGCAGTGGGTGGGGGTGGCTCATGGGAGAGGTGACAGGGTGCCCGGGCACAGATGGGGGGGCAGCCGGACAGCTAGCCGGAGGACTTGGAAATTCCCTTTCGATTCCTTCTTTTTTCTCAGTTGAGAGGAGTTTGCAGGGGGATGGGGTTGGTAGAGGTTGGTAGAGGTTGGCAGAGAGAGAAGATGTGAAATATACTTCCAGCTAAGTAGGGAGTAGGGGTGTGTTGTAAGACTGTCAGACACTGAGAGGGTGTCCTTGTGGTTGGTGGCTGTGAATGCAAAGTACCATCCTACAGCTGGTTGTCCTTTGTCTCTGGCCATTGTTGCAGGGGTGCAGATGAGGAAAGGTGGGTTTAAAAGTGGTCAAGGTAATTAAGGGAAAGGTGGGTAGGCTAGTAGGAAAAAGACATGGAGGAGCGCATGGGTGGCTCAGATGGTTAAGCATCTGCCTTCGGCTCGGGTCATGATTCCAGGGTCCTGGGGTTGAGCCCCACATCGGGCTCTTGGCTCAGCAGGGAGCCTGCTTCTCCTTCTCCCTCTGCTGCTCCCCCTGCTCCTGCTCTTTCTCTCTCTCTGTATCTCTGTGTCTCAAATGAATAAATAAAAGATGTGGAAATTACTAAGAACCAGCATAAACCAACATTCCCCCTAATATATGCATATGTAGAAGCAGAGGAAGATGCATCTGTATCTATTCATTTGACCCAAATTCTCCCCCATTTACACACACTGTCAACTGTGCCTTCTAAAATTCAATTACCAGAAATATTTGTTATTTATTGTTTTGGAGGAAAGTTTTCTGTGGTCAACTACACAGAATTATAAGGGAATATTTCTTAACAGAATTTCTCACACGGTCAACTATATATATACATACATACTCTAGGCAGTTTGCCTAATACACAGGATTTCTCACACCAATTTTCTCACCAGAGAAAACACTTTTTCCCTTACAGATCTCAGGGGATACTAATGTTCTAGGACACACCCTTTAGAAGGTATTAATCTTTCCATTTCTCCCAGATCATATCAAATCACTGCTCTGCATCTTTCCTCTTCCTTTTCAAATAGTGGCACAGTCCACTGCATGTTTAACTCTTAGTTTCAGCTCAGGTTGTGATCTTGGGGTCGTGGGTTGGAGACCCGTGTTGGACTCCATGTGGAGTCTGCTTAAAACTCTACCTCTCCGTCTGCTCCTCCCCCTACCACTCTCTCTCTCTCTTTCTCAAATAAATAAGTCTTTTAAATGAAATAGAATAGCTACATTTCTCCCTCTTCGGTTTTCTGTCAATTTAGTTTCCTAAATTCTCTCAAAGTTTTGTCATTCCCATGATGATGACTGAACACTTTTTCCAGTAATTTAGAACTAATTTATATTTATTTTTAAAAAACAAAGGATTATCTTTAATAGTTTCCTCCTGTCTTAGCTCAGCTGCTATAATAAACCACCACACACGGGGGGACTGAACAACAAACATTTATTTCTCACAGTTCTGGAGCCTGAAAGTCCAGGATTAAGAAAATTCCTCATTTGTGGATGGCCACCTTCTAGCTGTGTCCTCAAGCGGTGGAAAGGGCTCTGGTTTCTCCTTGTAAGGACACTAATCCCTTCATGGGGGCTTTACCTTCACGGCCACATCTAAACTTAATTACCTTCCAAAGGACATCAAATATGGTCACGTTGGGAATCAGGGCTTCAGCAAATGAACTTGGGGGAGACACAAACATTCGCTTGGTAGCACCCACATTTCCTGAGCTTTATTTCACAAATGTACTCATCTAAATCTAAGTCAATATTCTTTAATGAATTTTTGAGCAAAAATTAGAATATCTATTTTATTCATCCATTCACTTATTCATTTCTCTGTTTATTCTCAAGCCTTTTTTTGGATAAAGTTGAATGAAATTTCTAAATCAGATTATTTTCCTTTTTACACAGCCATGGATATGATATCCTTTTTTTTTTAAAAGATTTTATTTATTTATTTGACAGAGAGACAGAGAGAGAGGAGACACAAGCAGGAGGAGTGGGAGAGGGAGAAGCAGGCTTCCCGCGGAGCAGGGAGCCCGATGCGGGGCTCAATCCCAGGACCCTGGGATCACAACCTGAGCTGAAGGCAGATGCTTAATGACCGAGCCACCCATATCCTTTTAGTTCAAGAGAAGTTATTTCCAAACAAGTTGGTCTAAATCTTTATGAAAAGCAAGCCCACTGCTTATTTGTATGTGTCATTATTTATTGCATAATCATATTTTTGGGGTAACATGACTATTTCTAAATGAACATCAAAGCCTCTGTAAGCAATTAAATGCATCTTAAAATTCCAGTTACCAAATGTGCATTTTATATTTTAGGCATTTTAGCTATCAACACTTATTTATTTCATGTGGTCAAAAGAAAAAAATCTTTACTCTTGGAAATTTTATGCATAATATATTCTTCCCACAGTTTTTATGAGATCATTAAAGAAGTTTAAATTAAAATGTAGATTTTTGTAGCAGGAATGCAAAAAAAAAATATTAAAATGGAGTACTCTCTACAGTAGGCAGCTGGCTATAAAGAACCAGCAATCAGTCAGGAAACAGAAAACCTGGAGCCCACTCATGCTACCTGCCAGTAACTAACCAGGAATTTTAGAAAAGCCGAGGTATGTTGGGTCGGTTTGCTTTTGTCTTGATGCACTTTGTAAACTGATGAAGTGACAATACTGAACATTGTTGCTTTTTCCGGGCTTTAAAAATCTGATTCTGTAATTTTATCATGAACTTAAATCAGAATTCTAGAGATAGTCTAGTGAAGATGATATTATGATAGTACCTTGAGTCGATAAAGTACAAATTTTACAAAGAACTGTAGACAAACTGTTCCCTTACCTTATCGTAGTAGCCACTGTTTTGTAATGATTAAATGAGGAGATCAGGATAGAAAGCACTAAGCCCATTTCCGGGCATACAGCAGTTATCCAATATTAATAACTGGTACTATTACTTTCATCAACATAATTTTGGAACAATGCTTCTCAGCCCACAGAAGGCATGTTTTCTGCTCCTGGAGCCAGACTCTCAAAGGACTCATGTATACAACACATGTTTGAAGTCATGGAAAATGGATCAACGTCCTTGAGAATTCTGGCTTTTTTCTCGGTTAACAGTTGCTTCTTCTACTTTTACTTTCTAAATCACCAATGTATTTCTCATATATTATTTTCTAAATGAATTATCTTGGGATCACAGAGCCTTGGATTTTCGATGGAAATTATCTTTGAATATTTCATAGCAAGAATCTCCAGATAATGAGAGTTTAATAAAATACAATTTGACTTCATTAAACCATCAATCTTCTGGGGTAAATGGGTAAATTGTGATACATATAGGATTTGTAAAAACAAATTTCTTATTTTTAGAGTTTTACCTAACTATGACTTAATACAAGTTTTGTGCTAAAAATAATATAACAGTTGTGAAATCCCGCACTATTTGGGAGAAGTTATAAGAATGCAAAGTAAAGGTTTTAATGATGTAATTTTTGCTACTGTATTAGTCAGAATGGGTCAATCTATGTGGGGAAATATGATTCCAAGTTCTTATTGGCTTAATAAAAGGGTTTTATTTCTCCTTCCATTTAGGTGATCCTCAAGGATAGCTGAGGGAGCCCCGGCCCTTGTGAAGCTATTCGCTCCCCAGCCCTTGTGAAGCTATTCGCTCCGCCTATAGTTCCCAGGAGATAGGGAGCTGGAAGGTCTCAGAGGGCTTTTGTAGCCAAGCCTGGACTTAGCGATTGCAATTCCTACCCACATCCCTGAGCTCAGCACTCAGGAAGTCTGTGAACTGTTATTGTCCTATGTGCCTAGAAACAGAAGAAGAAACTGGAATTCTGTAGACCTACAGGGCCCTCATTGCACAAATGTCCTGCTTTTGGAAAACATTGCATGAGAAAGCATTGTTAAGAAATTATTGTTGTTATATTGCTGTATATTGTTACATTCTTAAGAAATTATATGGAAAAGAGAGATTTCATAACTTTGCTTTTATCCTACTTACACACCTACATTCATTAAGCTATATTTATCCTACAATAAACTTTATTTTTTACTTCAGCACATTTACATGTAGAGTGACATTAAATCTCTCTATGTTAGACCCCCAAAATACATGACCTATACTTGGCCCATGTTCCCTGCTTCCTCTTTCTGCATTATAAAATCCCCCATGGATGTCATTTCCTACCTTTGGAATCATTTAGACAACGACATTTTAATGAGAGTTATACCATATTTTTTTTAATTGACTGCTGAAGAAGTAAGAGATGTTTCAAACAATGTACAATAAAAACAATGTTTCCAAACTCCTAGAAAATAACATAGGAGAAAATCTAGATGAGCCTGGTTTGGCGATATCATTTAGATACAACACAGGAGCATGACCCATTCAAGAATGAAATGATAAGGTGAACTTCATTAAAATTAAAGATTACTGCTCTGCAAAGGACACAGTCAAGAGTATGAAAAGACAAGCCAAATACAGGGAGAAAATATTTGCAAAAGATATATCTGATAAGGGACTATTAGCCAAAGTATACAAAGAACTCAATGGTAAGAAAACAAACAATCTGATTTAAAAATGGGATAAAGACCCCTCACCAAAGAAGATAAACAGATGGCAAATAAACATATGAAAAGATGTTCCACATTATATGTCATCAGGGAAATGTAAAATTAAAACAATTGATGGTAGAAGTCTAAAATGGTGAAGACGGTTTGATGGTTTCTTACAAAATTAAACATACTCTTATTACAAAGTCCAGCGATTGCATTCCTTGGTATATGCCTAAAGGAGTTGAAACAGGTCCACACAAGTGCCTGCACAAGGATGTTCACAGCAACTTTATTCATAATTGCTAAAACTGGGAGGGAACCAAGCTGTCCTTCAGTGGGTGAATGGATAAATAAATTATGACACATCCAGACAATGGAATATTATTTAGTGTTAAAAAGAAATGAGCTATCAAGTCACGAAAAGACATGGAGGAAACATATTATAAGTAAAAGAAGCCAATCTGAAAAGACTACATACTGTATGGTTCAGGCTCTATGGCATGCTGGAAATGGCAAAAAACAAAACAAAACAAAACAAAAAACTGTAGTGACAATAAAAAGATGAGTGGTTGTCGGGGGTTGAGGGGAGGTAGAGACGAATAGGCAGAGCACAGAGGATGTTTAGGGCTGGAAAATCACTATCACTGTGCATGATACTATAACGGTGGATACATACCATTATACACTTGCCCAGACCCTTAGAATGTACACCACCCAGAGGGAACCCTAAGGTGAAGTATGGACTTTGGGTGATTATGATGTGCCAGTGTAGATTTATCAACTTTTATTTTTATTTTTTTTTAAGATTTATCTATTTATTTAAAAAAGAGAGAGGAAGAGAGAGAAGGGATTGGAGTTGGGGAGGGCCAGAGGGAGAGAGAGAGAATCTTAAGCACACTCCCTGCTCAGGCTCGATCCCACAACCCTGAGAAGATGACCTGAGCCAAAATCAACAGTCCGACCTTCACTGACTGAGCCACGCAGGTCCCCAGGTTTATCAATTTTTAAAATGTACCAGTCGAGTCAAGGATGTTGATAATGGGGGCCGGCAAGGGGGATACAGGAAATCCTGTACCTTCTGCTCAATATTGTTGTGAACCTAAAACTGCTCTAAATAATAAAGATCATTATCTCTGAATGTAATCCCATGCTAACGTCAGCTGCAATGCAGTTTGGGAGGGCGACTTCTCTTCTGGTTCGGAGAGTATCTCCCATAGTGGAGAAATACTTGGCTGCAAGGAGCAGAGATTCGCTTTTATTAAATGACCTCTGAGGGCTGGCAATTGCCCATGGAGGAAGGCGCGCACATTTCACAGCTCAGCAATGCAAAAACCTGTACCCTGCTTTTCCTGTGGTCGCACTTGATGTCGTTTAAAAACAAGATTTTCCCATCCAAGTACTAACCAGGCCCAACAAGATTTTCCACCATGTAATTTTATTTTATAGCTTCAGTGAAAATAGGTGGAAACAAATTCAAATTTTCTTTTTCTTACATGTAAAATATGCCTTTATGTTATGCTATGTCGTATTTTTTTAAATATATATTGTATGCTTTAGGAACATGCAAAAAAAATCTTGTTTCTCATCTGCTGACAATTTGCTTGTCCTCTTATACACTCTAAGCTCTAAGAGCTGTGCATGTCTGGCACTGGCTTCTAGAGTGATATTTTTGTTGTTCAGTCTCATTTTACTGTCCTTGCTGGTCTTGCCATATATGCTGGGAAGCTCAAAGAGGTGTATTAACTACCTGAAATGACTTGGATGCACCGTTCTTTGATAACCTCTGGTGCTGCTTGCAGCAGTGTTGAGATTTCTTTAGAGATTTACCTCTGATCACCCTGTCACTTAGCCATGTCTCTATGGACAATGTTGCTGTGCCTCTCTATTGCAGGTTTTCTATAAAATTTATATATATTTTGCATTTCTATACAACTACCAGAAATGGTAGTTCCAGAAAGAATGTGGAATTTAGAAAGGCCTCCTCAATCCTCAAAGACAAATTAAATTATAAGCAGTATATCTTATTGGCCAAGCATGCAGCATATAATTACATTCTCTAAACGTGTTGAATGGCAAGGTTTCTCTTTGGTACTTACGCAGGGCTGAACACAGATTAAGCCAAAGCCACTTCAATAACCAGGAGAAAAAGAAACTTTTCTTCCAAATAAATTTCATAACTAGACAGTGAAACAACATAAAATTGAGGGGATAATTAAAATGTATATGACTCAACCAAGAAAACAATCTCTATTCAAATGCTGTGGCTCTTCCTGATCATCCTTCCTTACTGCATGGAAGCTCAGAGCTATAGATTACAAACCATTAGGTTAGTAGGTTTTATACCTTCTATGCCCAAACCAATTATTTTTCTTCAAAACCAAGCTGCTAAATGACATTTCATTTGGTTATGGACATAGGAAAAAAACAAAGACCACCCAAATGAGAACAAGCAGAGGCTTTTTGTTCAGAGTTTACTATAGCAAAGGAATCAGCCACCATCAGGATTGGTCAAGAATCAAAGGCAAGCAGGGCAGTGGGGAAGCTTCATAGTGAAGAAAAAAATAAGGAAGTCTTCAGGTCTGTGCTGATTGGAGGTTGTTGGCCCTGGGAAGCTGGAGGCGGCTAAGTGGACATGTGTCAGGTTTGGGATCATAAGGGATCATATCATGACTTTCCCTGGTTAGTCCTTACTTGGAAGCTGAGCAGAAAATAAAGAAGCTGGCAGTCACTGACCAGGTCCTGAGCATTCGGGTTCAATTACTATAAAAGCTGTGGTTTGGCTTTCTGGAATAATTCCTGCTGATTGTGGGTTTGAGTTCTCTTGTCATATATGGACTGGCCAAGGTCCGCTTGTCTACCGCTCTCCTATGGATGCCACACTTATTCAGCAAATATTAATTGTATGCCAAATATATGCAACACTTTCTGCCTCAAAATATTTTATCCCTTTTTTTTATCCGAACTTTATGAAGAAGCTCAATAAACCAGAATGTACTGAAGCCTTGCTCGCATCTATTCTCAATCATATCAGTGTGTTAAATATGATCTACCACTGTCAGTGATCTAGAAATAGTAAGTTGTCATGATCCTTTCTCCCCAGATTGGTCACAGGTAAATTTCCTCTCTGGTTTAGATGTTTTTGATAATGATGCTTGAAAAGTTCTTTAATCACTAAATGTATAAGAACAACAACAAAATGTATAGTATATATCTGGATCTTTAGCCATTCCAAGTATGCTGATTCTCTATTTCCTCATCATTGGGCTGAGATGTATCTGAAAGCCTCCCGTATTACTCAAGCTTTTTTCTCCCTCCAGAGAAATGCTTCTGCTGCAAATATTCTTATCCAGGGGAACCAGCTTACTAGAATTTTGTTATTCAACCATTTCACGACCTTTGAACGGCTTGCATAGCTATAATTTTTCCTTCATTTTGTATTCATTAACTAATCCATTGTTTGTAATTAGAATGAGTTAAAGAAATGCAAGATTAAAGAACAAAGGAAAAGTTGCTGAATCATCTGTTTATCAATAGCAATTACCGATGTATTGAAGTTAGCTTTAGAATTAGTTTATTAATGGGGAAGATTTTCAGAAGCTTGTTTTTAAGCTTTCAGCTGCTCTTCCCTGCAGATCTTTTTTTTTAAAAAAGTCCTCATCCAAAGAAAAATAATGTGTTGCTTTAAATACCGCTTTGAATTTCTTTGGCAATCTTTCCCCCAAAATGGGGATTGATGGATGGGAAAGAAAAAGAGAATCAAAGACACAATAGATGCATTAATTTAGCAAAGGTGATAAAATGTTCTTATAACTTATTCTTCAAACTTGGTTGGTTAACCACAAAAGCTTAGAATGTCCATGAGCGTGTGTGGGGGTATAGCTCAGGGGTAGAGCATTTGACTGCAGAACGTCCATGAGCTTGATTTTTAGACTGACTGCCATCTGCAATTTCCTTGCTCTCATTATGTGCCCCGTGTGGAGAGTAAGTTTTGCTACAGTCTCTTAGCTTATGGCAGTCAACCGGAGAGAGAGGATGTGACCAAGAGAGAAACCTCCAGTTACTTTGAACACTTTATAAAGATGATACAATAGTTGGATTACAATGAAGCTAAGTGGAATTACTCTTAAGGTCCTTGGTGAGTCAACAATTGAATTAAGTATAGCCACTCAGATTAATGACACTCTCCAATCCATGCAGCTCAAAGCAAACTGAACTTCCATAAGGTTAGAGGACAGACTTGTCAGCCGAAAAACTAATATGCCTGATGACAAATGAGCAAGAAATGAGCTAATCACAGAATCATCAGAAGACTGCAGTGTATTTGTTATTCCTGGACTTCTGAAACTTTGTTTACAAGATAAATAATGGATTGATTTTCTAAAATTAAGTATCAAATGTTTAAATTAAGATGGAGGGTGGGCGCCTGGGTGGCTCAGTTGGTTAAGCGACTGCCTTCGGCTCAGGTCGTGATCCTGGAGTCCCGGGATCGAGTCCCGCATCGGGCTCCCTGCTCAGCGGGGAGTCTGCTTCTCCCTCTGACCTTCCCCCCTCTCATGTGCTCTCTCTCTCAAATAAATAAATAAAATCTTTAAAAATAAATAAATTAATTAATTAAGATGGAGGGTAGTTTAGTGAAAAAATGTAATGTTTTCTATTCTTTACTGGACAATCAGGCTTGTTTTAAATTAGGACTATCAATTTCTTGGGCAAGATCTTACATTTCCAAATGCAAAACATGCATCATTTTTGTCAGTTGTTTCAACTACCTATTGATGTCTCCCTTTGAAATGCAGTAAGTGTGAGGTGCCTGGGTGGCTCAGTCATGAAGCGTCTGCCTTCGGCTAGGGTCATGATCTCAGGGTCCTGGGATCGAGCCCCACATTGAGCCCCTCATCAGGCTTCTTGCTCGGCGGGAAGCCTGCTTCTCCCTCTCCCAGTCCCCCTGCTTGTGGTCTCTCTCTCTCTGTCAAATAAATAAATAAAATTAAATTAAAAAAAAAGATTTCTGAAATGCAGTAAGTGTATATACTATTGTTACTCTCAAGTAGGAATAAAATTTTCTTCATTTTTTCCATTATTAAAACTTTAATGGGTTGCATGTTTTTTCTACTAAAATTATATATAGTAAACATTTTCTGTTTATATTATTATTATATATTCACTATTATATATTCACATATATAAATATAACTCATATAGTTTTATCCAAGATAATAGTAATGGCTCAGATAATTCACAATACTAGGTAGTTAAAATCCTTTTGCATTTGGTTCTGCAATCATGTTTCCATAGAACTGAAGAATTCTGATATATTTTAAACCAAATAAATTCACACTTTGCCCCATTTTTTTCCGATTACAAAAGAGAAGTTCATACTCAAACTTTGATAAACTATTCTTTTTTTCTTTTTTTTCTGTCCCATTTCTAGCTTTTCCTTTTGACAAAATCAATGAAACTGGGTACAGTTCAGTAATGGGAGAGTTACTTTGTTTTTGTAATGGGAGGGTTATATAGACCTGTTCATATGCTAATATCCTAATTTACTGTTTTGTCTCTAATAAGCTTTAAGCAGTTATCCCTTTATTTCAATCCTTGTTTATCAATGTTACTCTAGGAAAAAAAGTATAACATAAGGTGATTATCTTCATGAAAATCATTCCTTATCAGAGTATCTTTGAAGGCCATTTCTGTAAGATTCTTTTTTTTTTTAAAGATTTTATTTATTTATTTGACAGAGAGAGACACAGCGAGAGAGGGAACACAAGCAGGGAGAGTGGGAGAGGGAGAAGCAGACTTCTCGCTGAGCAGGGAGCCCGATGTGGGGCTCGATCCCAGGACTCTGGGACCATGACCTGTGCCAAAGGCAGATGCTTAATGAC
>NC_138381.1:5164923-5196826 GCF_054177405.1 Leptonychotes weddellii | reverse complement strand
ATGTTAACCAATCAGAATCTCTCCTAAATGTGACTCCTGAGTGAGAGACATTGAACATGATTGGAGAAGGTTCCTCCTTAGAAAGATCCCATGCAGAGAGTGTCTTAATTATTGCTGCTTAGACCCCCCACACCATCCCTTTTCTATCTTTTCTGATATGATATGGCCAGCTACCTCATTTTCTTCCAGTAAAGTCCTCTTCTGCTTAATGTGTCAGATTCCATTTCTGTTACTTGCAGTCATAAAATTACAAGTGATCTAGAAATTAATATAAGTAGCCTGACACATAACAGAACAAAGATTTTAAAGTGTCTGAGCTGAGCTGGGTAAACAATAAATGAGGATGGTTCTGTGCTGATCTGGAAGACAAGACAGCCACTCCTTTAGTATGCTAAAAGGGTCTTAGTCATGAAAATTCAACATGTGGAACTGGATTGGTTAAATACTGCAGCTTCAGAAAGGCCCAGCATCCAAGAAACAAGATGTGGTTGAAACTGGCAGTCTGATAACAAATAAGAAAGTACTGTTTTTTTTTTTAAAGATTTTATTTATTTATTTATTTAGAGAGAGTGAGCGTGTGCTAGCAGGGGGAGGGGCAGAGGGAAAGGGAGAATCTCAATCAGACTCTGCACTGTGCAGAGCCTGCCCGATGTCGGGTTTGATCTCATGACCCTGAGATCATGACCTGAGCCGAATCAAGAGTCAGACGCTCAACCAACTGAGCCACCCAGGCACCCCAGAAAGTACTTTTATTCAAAGTTAGGAATTCCTACCTCTAGCCAATGATCCAAGATTCCTGAGAGTCAGATATGAAAACTTAGAGAGTAGGAAAAATGAATTCTCTGCTCCAAGCTGAAGTTAGAGACAGAAAAGCAGGGATGGGGGTGATAGGCACCAAGCCCGGGCAGAACCGTCCCTCCATGCCCTCCGCCCGGCTCAGCTGTGCAGCTAGGAGAGGATGACCTCACCTGGGCGCAGGGGCCCCGGCAGTGACACCACCTTTCTGCTTCCTGAGGAGCCAAAGGAATGTGTGTGAATGAAGAAGAAAATAAACCCAGTGGTTCCCAAAGGGGAAACGTGCTCATTCACTAAGCGCCTGCTGAGAGCCAGTGGACACTCAGATAGGTCGTGGGGGCTTTCCTGACCCTCTCTCATCATCTCTGTCAATCCCCCAAAGACAACCTTCCTTAACGCCATGTTTTATACTCTAGCGTCTCTCCTGGACAAGCTGATGGCTTTCTGCTTTCAAAAACATGATCGATTTTAGTCCCCCTTATGCAGCAATTCCGGAGCTGCCACTACTGAGTGGATGCTCTGGGTAAGTCCAGGGGTCTCTTCAGGGAACGCACCGCCTCTCCTGGACCCCTCCTGGGTGTGGGGCCAGGGGTGCTGGGGAGTGCGCACCCGTGAACGCAGAATCGCACTGCAGTATGATGTGGTCCAATATGTAACCCAGCCTTGGGGGAAATAAAGAATCTCTTGGAGAAAGTGACATCGGGGCAAGATGTAAAGGATGCATTGGAATTACTCAAGGAAGGGGTCTGGGAGAAGAGGAATGTGTTTAAAGCAAAAGAACGGCAGGTATGCAAAGGAAACTCATAAAAACCACTCTGAGAAAACAAGAACACACCCATATGAAGTAACGGTGTGTGATCTAAATGGCAAAATAAAAAAAAGAGTTTGCTTTTCTAAGTATAGCAAGTTCATACAAAAGGACCAAATAATGTAAGAAACATTATCTGATCAAGTACAACAGTTAAACAGAAAAGTTTACCTTACTAGAAAATGTTAAATAATTTTTTTCAATGTAATAAGTTACGTTTACCCTACAAGGAAATGTTATTTAATTTTGTGTCAAGTAATACAATTCCCTCACTAGAGACAGTTATTCTGTGATATATAATGATAAAATTCTATGTTCACATAGCTATTTATATTCTTTGTCTTCTTGCCTATTGTATTTTATATTTTATACGTTCATTATTATGCATTATTCTTATATTTTATGGCAATGATCATTTCAACTGGATTTTGATTTAGAAGATAGACAGAAGTATAGTTTGCATTTTATTGTGTTAAAATAAATGCATTTATAACTCATTGCCAGCTTGGAATTCCACATTTTATATAGGTACTAGTCATTCTTTTGTTTGGAAACTCTATTTATCAATACACTTCTTAGTGTACCATTTCATTTCGTTTTCCAGCCAGGCTTTAGTATTTTCAGTTTTTTCTCCTTTCAGTTCTTGGTGTCTCATGGGTCTCCACACACCTTGTATCTCCTTCTCCTGTCAGACAGGGTCTCTTAACTTCACAGAAAAGAGCAGCAGCTTTGGAGCTAGAGAGACACAGGATCCTTTTCTGTCTCCACGTCTTATTGGATGATCCTAGGGAATAATACTTAAGTTATGTCAAGTTTACTTTCCTCTATTCCCATAAGTAAATACTTCTCCTTTCACATAACTGGACACTTTCTGCTGGGATTAAAAGTTTGTACATCCTGTTGAGAAAATCAACTTTGGAGAAGATAACCTGCAGAAATCAAAGCACTGATGGATCATAAATATGTGAAAATAGAAATACTTCTCCCTTCACATAACTGGACACTTTCTGCTGGGTTTAAAAGTTTGTACATCCTGTTGAGAAAATCAACTTTGGAAAAGATAACCTGCAGAAATCAAAGCACTGATGGATCATAAATATGTGAAAATAGAAATACTTCTCCCTTCACATAACTGGACAATTTCTGCTGGGTTCAAAAGTTTGTACACCCTGTTGAGAAAATCAACTTTGGAGAACATAACCTGCAGAAATCAAAGCACTGATAGATCATAAATATGTGAAAATAGATTTGTTTCAAAATCTTGCAAATTACAAGAAACAGAAATAACATAAATGTTTATCAATATGGAATGACTGAAAAACATAACTTCACGTGCATGATGTAGTTATCGTAGACCTGCACGCTGTTAAAAGCTATTGGTCAGACTTACTGACGTGGAGGGCAATGCATAATGTATTGAGGTGAAAACAGTAAAAGAAAGCCATCATCATGGGCACTGGGTGGCTCAGTCAGTTAAGCATCTGCCTTCATCTCAAGTCATGATCCCATGGTCCTGGGATCAAGCCTCATGTCATGTCCTTGAATTCCCTGCTCAGCGGGGAGTCTGCTTCTCCCTCTGCCCCTCCCCCCTGCTCATGCTTTATCTCACTCTCTTGCTCACGTTCTTTCTCTCTCTCGAATAAATAAATAAAGTCTTTAACAACAACAACAAAAAAAGCAAGCCATCATCAAATAACTGTTCATTGAAATAGCCCCACAAAGGAACGCCTTGATGGACTGAGGCATGTGTGCTGACTGATAGGAGTGCAGCTTCTGGGAGCCAGACCCAAGAAGGGTCATAGCCCTCAGGGGCACGGTGGTCCTTCTCAGGGGTGGGAGATGCAATTTCCCTTAGGTGCGGTGGGGTGGAGAAGAAATGTGAATCCACCGCCCAGGACAGTGATTCCTGAATATATGGACTGCATGTCCAGTGAAGTTTAGATGAATATTGGACATCACCATAAAATTTCGTTTTATTTTGAATGATGCCAGAGATAATTGAAAAACCCCCCTGCAACCTCCTCTCACAGCAGCATGTAAGAAATGATGTTTTACTTCAAAATTGGAAGAATCATGGAACACAGGGTGATCCTACAAATTGCATAAATATACTGTGTGAAAACTCACCTCTTTTGTTCCGATTTTTGTCTTTTGGATCCAGACCGGTGAGTACACTGTCATAACCCCAAGCCAGCCCATAGGCGGGAGTCTGGGGGCCCCTGCCATAGCATCACCTGTGCAGATCTGAAGAAGAGACAGCCGTGGAGGAAGAGGAGACTGCGCTGGCCGTGGGCAAGCGGGGATCTGGGCTGGCCACAATATGTGTCTTCACCCCCGCTTGTGTCTCCTAAGCTCATGTGTAAGATGCTATAGATGCCCTTTTATCTGGTAACGTTCCTTCCACCTTCAGGATTTTACAATGACATGACTTATCTGCTCATAATAGATTATTTGACCCAAAGGATGTAACAGGAAGAATCCAGAAAATAAGCCCAGTTTCTAGAATCAGACTAAAATCATCAACAAAGCTATAGATTCTTAGCTGATCAATAAAATGTTCTATATTCTTCATGTTAATCTGACCCACAGAAAGACCCAGGGTTGGAGGATGATATGGGCTGAACTGAAAGGAGGAGAGTTGCCTTGGCAGTAAAAATAATGCATCCAGGAGCAAGAATGTCAGCAGGTTATCATACTGGAGCCCAATTCCATGCACTAAAACAAAACAACAAGCCCCCCCCCCAAAAAACTACCACATAGCAAAGGGGGCACAAAGCAGGTGTCCTTGCCTAAGGGCATAGAGCACACCATGTGAATGTGCCACATGGAAATCAGATAGCAATGGACGCTTGACACTTGCTAAACATAACCAAGAACCAGGTAATTAATTTTTTCTAAATTTAATTGTGAGCTGACTGCCTTAGAGGGAAACACATTCCTCATATACACTGCTGCATCTCTGCTCATGATTTTAGAAATATTGTTAATAGTCTTTACTTTGTAATTAATTTTTGATTGCGGAGCTGAAAATGAAAATAATACATTGGTCTTTCAGAATCTCAGGTCAGACTTGTTTTGATTTTATCTTTATCAATTTGTTTCTTTGATTTACCATTTTCCCTGGGGGGTTGACACACTTGTTTTTACAATATTTACAATATTAGGAAGTAAGAAAGAATATTCTCTTCTCCCTTTTCATAATTCAAGAGTATTTACTGGCTGTCACATTAGCTTGGGCCACCATAGCAAAATACCACAGACTGGGTGGCTTTAACAATGGAATTTTTTTTTCACAGTTCTGGAGGCTATAAGTCCATATTCTGTTTTTGATGAGGGCTCTCTTCTTGGCTTGCAGAGGGCCACCTTTTCCCTGTGTTCTCACATGGCATCTTCTCCATGCTTATGTGGAAAGAGAATACTCGTGTCTCTTCTTCTCAGAAGGATACCAAATCTATGGAATTGAGAACCTACCCTTATGATCTCATTTAGCCTTAACTACCGCCATAAAGTACAACTCTAAATACAGTGCTATTGGGATTTGGAGCTTAAACATATGAATTTTAGGGAGACAGAATTCAGTCTATAACAACTCTGTAATGAGATATATATGTTATTCAAACTTCTCAAAATTCAGTGAAAACTTGTGAGATCTCTGGTTTGGGCAAATGGGTTGGAAATTCCTAAGGCTAGAACTTTGGGTCCAAAATCCCCTTAGGTTAAACCTGTAAACCTGTTGTGATATGTTGTATATGTGATGGCATTAAAATATTTAAAAGAAAAGCAAGCTAGCACAATTTATAAATTCATCTCATAAAATGAAAAAATCATTCACCATAAAGAAGGAGTCCTAAGTATGTGAATTTAGAATCAAATAACAGAGAGATGTATACAATAGTTAAGTTAGGCCCCAAGAAGGGCCCCAAATGGCTTTGGGGAAGAGAAAGGAAGGGCTGTTTGAGCAGATGAGGTGACAGTGAGGGGACAGACCTCCCAATTCAATTTTGTTTCTTTGCATACTGAAGGAATAGAAAACAGATCGATGTAACAGAATGAGCACCCAGAAATGGGCCTCCACAAAGAGAGTCAACTGCTCCTCAGCAAAGGAAACAAGGCAACAACTAGTGTTAGAACAACTGGATATCCACATTCAACCAATCAATCAGTGGAAACACAGACCTTATACCTTTCACAAAAGTGAACTCCAATGGGTCACAAACGCAAATGTGGTAAAACACAAAACTGTAAAACTTCCAGAGGATAAGATAGGAAAAAAACCTAGATGATCTTGCATACGTGGCTGACACTTTACACACCACCACAAAGGCATGATTCACGAAAGAAAGAAATGACAAGTGGCACTTCATTAAAATAAAACTTCTGTTCTGGGGGGGTGGGAGAATCAAGAGAATGAGAAAACAAACCATCAATGGAGAGAGAAAATACTGCAAAAGACACATCTGATAAGCATCTGTCATCCAAAACATAAGATGAACTCTTCTTAAAACTAACCAAGAAAACAAACAATTTGATTAAGAAAATACACGAACGGCCCGAACAGGCACCTCACCAAAGATGATAGACGGGAAAGAAATAGATGAAGAAATGCCCCATATCGTATGTCATTATGGAATTGCACATTAGAGCAGCAATTAAATACCACTCTATACCTTAATTAGAACGACCCAAATCTGCAAAACCGACACCACCAAATGCTGGCCAGAATGTGAAGCAACAGGAATTCTCATTTATTGCTGGTGGGGAGGCAAAACTGTAAAGCCACCTTGGAAGACAGTTTGACAGTTTCTTATAAAACTAAGTGTGCTCTTACCATGAAATCCAGCAACCGTGCTCCTTGGTTACCCAAATGAACTGAAAACTTATGTCCACACAAATACCTTCACACAGATGCTCATAGCAGCTGTTAATAATGACAAAACTAAGAAGCACCCAAGATGTCTGTCAGTAGAGGCATGGATAAATAAATTGTGGTACATCCAGATAAGGGGATATTTTTAGCACTAAAAGGAAATGAGCTAGTAAGCCACGAAAAGACATGGAGGAACTTTAAATGCAGATTATCACTAAGTGAAAGAAGCCAATCTGAAAAGGATACCTCCTGTATAATTCCAACTCTGTGACATTCTGCAAAAGGCAAAACTATTATTCCTTCACATTTTGGGGCTTTTGGGATCACTTATCCCCCAGTTTATGGAAGATGCCATCAGTTTTTTTTTTTTTTCACTCTATTTTTTTTTCTATTTTGAATAAATAAGGAGACAGTGAAAAAATATATATATATGCTAATGTTAAGATTTGTTGTTTAACGACTGCAGATCTCAGAGACTTCACGCCTTTTCTCCAGCATGCAACTCAGAGACAGAGGCTGGTGCAGCAGGCAAGGTCACTAAGAGGGCCTTCCCACCCCCTCAGCCTCAGTACACTTTGCAGGGCCTTCTTCTGGACTCCAGCCCAGACTTCCCTTTTCTTAGAGCATCTCCTTTGGAAAACTTGTGATTGTAAATTCTTTGCCCCCTTGAGATGTAAATCTTCTCCCAGCCTCTCATCAATCTAGGAATGTCATGCTCAAGGACCCGAGAGCAATCCCTTTGAAATGTAATCATCTCAAAAGATAATCCCATTGTTTCGCAGTCTCTATGGCTGGGCAGGAACCAACCAGCCCAGAGTACCAATTAGCAGAGCCTGCAGCCAGTGCCCACCAGCTTCCCTGAAAAGTCCTGTGCTGCTGTCCACCTGCAGATCCTGAGCTTTCACTCTCCTGCCTTCTCCTTCAGGGGCCTGGAGTTCAGTCTCTCTCCCCTGTTGCAGTAGTCTTGAATAAAGTTTTCCTTGCCCGTTTAACTTGTCCAGAACAATCTTCCTTTGACAGAGAAGATCCTTCACAGGTTTAAAAAGCATAACACGGACGACTTTTATCTCTGCCTGGCTCTAAAGGGATGATTTTTGCTTTCATGAATTTCTAATTCATAAGGTCATTTTCAGAAGATTAAAGAAAAGTTTTCCTTCCATTTGGGAGCTTGTATTTATTTCCTTTGGTTAAAGACCACACCAAAGTCCTTTAATTCTCTCAGACTCTTAAGTACATACAGTGTCATGCTGAATCATGTGCCAAAGTAACTAAGAACTACACTAGATGGGCCACAACTTCATATTTTTGGAAATGAAATATCTTAATGAGATTGAGTTGAACTATGGGTCAGGAAGCAAAGTGATTCAATTCTCTAAATTGTTGTGCCCACACCTAAGAATACCTTTCATGTATGTCTCATATTTTTAATGCATTAACAGGATCAGCCAACAATATCAATAATAGTACGTACACACACACACACACACCCGGAAATAAAATGAATAAAATGAAAAGTGTGCTTATAGAGTTTCCATCTAACTTTTGGAAATCTTTTATGAATACCAATCACAAGATCACACCTGGCAGGCAGTTTTATTTAAATTAGCATTCAAAGCCCATCTTGACAAGAATAACCGCCTTATAGCATTAGAAGAAGAGAGGTTGCAATTGCTATTTTAAGGTAGAAAATAATAGAAGCTCCATTTGAAAGGCAGGTGCTAGGTAAAGCAGGAAGTGATCCATTTTTCTCTGCTTTTCTTCCTACTTTCCAGAACTTTCTCAGGATAGCTACTTCATTTTACTACTACTCTATATCTTTATAGACAAGTGAGTTCTCTCAAAGTGTGTGTGAGTGTATGTGATTCCAGGGCCAGCTCTGTACAGCAGATAGGACTTCCCTCAATTTATTTATGATGTGGTCACACAATTGTTTCCTTTTTAATGGGAAGCAGTAGGGGTAATAGCGCTAGCAGCCACTTTCATTTGGGGAATGTAATAAAAGAGACTGTAGAAGGGCTTTTGCATCTCATTATCAAACATTCTACTAAAGTAGTTCTTTATAATGGAAAAAAAAGGAGCCTTTCTCCTGAGACTATCTAAAGCACCATGCTGTTCATTAAAAGGGCTGAACAGAGAGGTCTCACATCTTTATTCAAAACCAACATTAGATAAGTCTTTAAAAAAAATTATTAGAGCCCTCTTTGTTACCAATGCTACCTCGTTTCTTTAACCTCGTCCTCTGGCTGTGTACAGATCCCTCCAAAGAGAGCACATTCAATTCCCTTTACTACAAATGAAGATGGACTCTCTACTGTGCCCCATGAATATTAACCAGTCAGTGAGCACTGCAATCTGGAAGTGTATGCTGAGTTTATTTCTTTTCACTTCTAAAAGAAGCAAATCCATTAAAAACAAAACAAAACACTAGACTAGGGCATCTGGGCCCAGGAACACAAATTACGAGAGCTGTAAAGAGAGAATTAAAATGAGATGTAGAAACTACACATATTCTAATCTTGCCTGGCCGTGGTGAGAACAAGGTGTCAGGTGACAGGATGGGTCAGGCCAAACTCATCCCTCAGAACAAAGTAAGGCCGCTCTTTTTCAGTTCTGACAATGAGACATTTTCTTAATAAACAGTCGAAATTAACAATGCCATTTTCAGATTTACCAGAGGGTGGATAATCAAGTTCATTCTCACCCAGGTGAACCAGTCCCCTTGGCCTTTTCCCTTATGCCTGGAACAACAATCCACATCCATGAATATAAAAGCAGCTGAAGATAACATATTTCATGTAATTACCATCGAAACTGCTGAAAACCCCACCTGGGAAAGGTTCTAAACCCATAAAAAGACTACCAAGTGTTCACATGCTGCTAGCAGCAATAATCTGAAGCTCTATTAAATTTAGAGAATGCCAAGGCACAGGGTCCATGCATAATGAGACAAATACCTGACTAAAAGCTGGTTTGTTTTTAATACTCTATGTCAATGTGGACACATGTGGGGCAGGGATTTGTCTTTCAAATTCCACCGGCTCGTAGGCTGTGCGTAAGAGTAGCAGCACAGGCTGGCAACACAGCCTCCCGGGGAGCAAAGCCCCGTTACCCCCCTTATTCACTGAACAAACAACTTGCTTAACCTTTCTGTGAATCAGTTTCCCTGTCTCGAAAAGGGACATAGTAACAGTTTGTGTCTCACAGGATTGCTGAAATGAGTTCCTAAATGGGTAGCTCTCAGAAAGATGCCTGAAACACTTTAGCACTCCATAAACTGCAGATATTAGTTCTATTAGCTTGGTTCTACAAGGACACTTTCTGGCCCTCTTCTTTACTTTTTATTATTTAAACAACCATCAATGCAAAAAAATAAATACAAGTGAGTAAAAAGAAAATAAAATCACCCTAATTTCCACCATCCAAAATGTACATTGTTGTGAAATATCCCCATCACTGTATACTTTCACTAATTTCATATCTATTTGGGAAGGGAGTACTTATATATGCATCATTCTACACGATGGTCTATGTAAGTAAAGCAAGCAAATACCCTGTCTTCAAAGACTCTGAAATGTTAGTGGATAGGAAAGACTGTTTAATGCACACTATGCATGCATGCATGAATACATACATACATACATACATACATACATGAACTATGAAGTTAAGGAAGAGTGTCATGGAGAAAAACACCCAGTAAGTGAACAGTGAATGATGAGCAACGTTATTTTAGATAGGGTGGTCGGGGAAATGCTTTCTGTGGTGATATTAGAATACAGACCAGAATGAAGTGAGAAGAAACAGCATGTGGACAATCTAAGGAAATAATTCTCTAGGCAGAGGAAGTTTGAGGTGGAAAAGTGTGTTTGTATGCTTGTATTTTGGGTTTGGGTGTGGTACAATCGATATGCCTGGAATTCTGTAAGAGGCAAGTAGAGGAGAGATGCCTTTTAGAAGAGTCTGATACCAGATCACGTGTGGATTTTAGCCCCTTGTAGGGATGTTGAATTTTATTTAAACAGAAAAGACAGCATTGGTGGGTTTAGAGTGGGAGGATATAAATATTTGTAATTCTTTAAAAATAATATCCTGTATGGTTCTGTAACAAATACATGCTATTTTGTAACTCCCTTTATACTCCAATGGTGTAAATAAACAGCCATATAGTCACTGAAAATGAGGCAATATTGAGAAAAGCGGTGCTCTTAATAATTATGCTCGGACAAGGCATAAGGTGGAAGTTTCCAGAGCACAGTGGGACCCAGTATCTAGGTAAGTCAATTCCTCTGTGGTTTTCACCATAGAATTTCCTTTCATGAACTTGTGGCAATTCCAGCGACAGGACAGGCGATGCAGCTTTACAGGCATATATTATGTTTACATGACTAAGCCAGGGGGAGAGGAGGTAGCAGGGTATTATGACCCAGTGCCACAAGCTCAATTATCTACACATCCAAACGTCATCCTTCAGGACAAGTGAGACCATGTGTTGTCATTCTCTCCACTATTACTTTTATTCTATTATCATCTATTCATTATTTTGTTTTGTAAGCAATGCAGTTGTGTTAATCATACAAGGGTACTTTGACGCTCATAGAAGTATACACTTCTTACTGTGATAAACACTGCCAAGTTGATCATTTTCACTGCTACTGAATCTGCTACTCCTTCTGTGTAAATACTTTTCATTGTTACTAGTCAATGAGAAATATATTACGTTTGTAATTACTTATTTACATTTATTTTAAGTTTTAGCCAAGTCAACATGCCTCTAGGGAATGTATATTTGTTGACTTCTGAAGTCCTACTGATTTTTTTAAATGTTGTTTAATTATTTCCTTTTGATTTCTCAGGTACCATTTGTATGTTGTAGATAATATTCTATATATTTACGGCTTTAATGTTGAGTTATACTCAGAAAGCCTGTCCTCCATCTCAGGATGATACAAATACATAGTCCTTCATATCTTCGCTCAAGTTACCTTCGCATTTAGGTCTTGAGCCAGTTGAAATTCTCCTGTCATATGATATAACATTAGGATTTGGCTTTTTCTTAGTTACCGCCTTAAAACACCCAGTTTCCCGGGTTAGTGGTGTTTCTTGGGTTTCCGCAGGCCCTGCTCTTCACTATCCCTCCCCAGGCAAGAGGAGGAGAAGCGCGCACAGTGTCCCCAGGCCCTCGGTCACCTGGCTTCCTCGGAGGCTCTGTCCGCGGAGGCGCGCGCAGGCACTTGGAAAGGCGGGGATGGAAGAAGCCACGTGTTCTCCTGCTTTGTTCAGCCCCCCAGAGCGGCCCCACGGTGGTGGGGGAGGGGGTGCTGCGGACTAGGCGGTGTTTCCGGGGCCACGGGGCTCCACCCGGGGAGTGCAGCGCCTTTGTGATCTATTTTGCTCCTCCAGTCCCTCCTCGAAACTCCTCCATCAGCGCTGCTGGTAGCTTTTAATCAGTTCTTTATATTACATACATGTTCCAAACATCCGAAGTGGCTTCTGTTTTCTTGCCTGCAAACTGAAGAGTTCCACCGCTGATTTCCCAAGCTGCCATTTTTGTCTGGTACTAAGTCACCCCCACCCTCCCGTACAGCCCTCCCTCCCCCAAACGTCCAGCCTTTCAGCGTCCTGCTGTAAATAACCTCCATCTCAAAACCTCTGCATGACCCTTCTGCGGCCAAAAGGATCTTTCGTTCCCAAGTACGAATCTCAAATTGTCATTCCCAGCTTTGCTGAAAGCTTTCAGTGAGTAACCATTTCTTTGGCAATAAGACGAAGCCTTTACCTACACGACGCTAAGGGAGTGGTTTTTGTCTTCCACTTCCTGGCTCCCCGGCCACTGTGCTCCTTCTCAGGGTTCACACAAAGCTTAGCTCCTCCTTCAGTCTTCATGCTGCCCGTTCCTCTCCACACCAGGACCTGGTTTGCTTGTGGTTTCCTCTCCCTCGAAAGCTGCTTCTTCCCTTCGTTCTTTTTTGCTGTCCTGCAAAATGCATCACCTATTAAATCAAGACTCTCAAAAAAAAAAAAAAAAAGACTCCTACCTCTCTCATTAGTCAAATCCTTTATTAGAGTTCATACTGTGTGCATCTCCTACATTGTACCTGGCAAAATTACAAATTTATATTTGCTGTGAAGATTACCTGATGAATACCAGGTTTCCCTCAGTCCAACCAGATTCAAAACCCTATGCATGCAAAGGGTGTGTCTGCTTTTGCGCATTTTTTAATCCCAGAAACTAGCACATTGCTTGGCCTAGGGGGTTCTGTGATTGTTGTTGCTATTATTCCTAGATTCTCTACTGCACTCAGGTGTTGCTCCCTCTCTATATGAAGATGTTCTTGTTTAGGGGCTCCTGGGTGGCTCAGTCAGTTAAGCGGCTGCCTTCGGCTTGGGTCATGATCCCAGCGTCCTGGGATCCGGTCCGCATCAAGCTCTCTGCTCAGCGAGGAACCTGCTTCTTCCCTCTCCCTCTCCTTCTGTGCTCTCTCTCTCTCTAATAAATAAATAAAATCTTGGGGTGCCTGGGTGGCTCAGTCGGTTAGGCAGCTGCCTTCTGCTCAGGTCATGATCCCAGAGTCCTGGGATGGAGCCCCTTGGTCAGGCTCCCTGCTCAGTGGAGAGCCTGCTTCTCCCTCTCCCTCTGCCTGCCTCTCCACCTACTTGTGCTCTCTAACTCTCTGTCAAATAAATAAATTAAAAAAAAAAATCTTTAAAAAAATAACAAATAAATAAAATCTTAAAAAAAAACTTTGAGAAAAAAATGAAGATGCCCTTGTTTAATTAGAAGAGTATTATAATATTTTTGGCTACATATATTTAGCTACATATAATATATATTATAATATATTTGGCAAGCCTTCCTTCATTATCCTGGTCTTTTTCAAGATCTTATTGATCAGTCTTGCATACTTTTTTTCCAAATGAACTTTATGTTTTTTTCTGGTAAGAAAACAAAAAGTAAAGCAATAATCACAGTGATAGAAATGTTAATCACTAGGATTTGAATGAGAGCTGAATTTTTTAATATATTAATTTAGGAAAGACAGTATTTTCAAATAATCCTTTAGTGTCGGGCATTTGATTTGTTTGCAGTTATATTATATTATAAATAACTTGTGTCCATATGCATGTATTTTTGCAGCTTCTATTTCTTTAAATTCCAAGACGTCTAATTGCTAGTAAAATTTGAGGTTTTGTATTCATATTATCAAAACTAGTAAAACAAGGGAATCTGAAGTACAGTACCTCACCTAGGGTGGTGTATCCTAGACATAATGCAGTTTTTAAAAAAATATTTGAGTTCCCTCTTTCATTGTCACATACTAATGAGCAATCTATTTCCCTAATCCTTGTATGGACATAAGAATTACCAATGACATAACTTTTTTATGTCTTCCTCTGAATAATATGACTATATCAGTAAAATTTTAGAGCACATAAAGGTCATGTCAGTGAATACAAATGTAATTCTATAGAGAGGGAGTGGCTGTAAATCAGATTTCCATACCTCATTTTTACTTACTTTTTATCATTTCTGAGAAGTTATACAACCACTGTAATTATCAGTCCCACAGTTACATGGAAAATAAAATCTTCTTTACTCTGCAGGGGTTCATGATTTTACCAAATGTGTATCTCTACCTGGTGTGGTACATTTGCATCATGTTCTTCCAATAAAGCTGTGAATTCCAAACTCCAATTTTAGGCCTAGCTTGAGTCTTCATACTGAAGAGTGCTACTGGGCTTCAGGGAAAATCAGGGACACATCTGAGCCTCACTTTCATGTCCCCCAACTGTCTGCATCATTGTGGTCAGTAGGCCTCTCTGCCCACAGCTCACAGAGGGTCGCTGTTCCAAGGTAATGGAGAATTTTATGGAACCTGAAACATCATCTGTGTTCTCCATTAACCCTAATTATCAAGTATTCACAAAGTGGAGGTGATAATATCCCCAGTTTACTGATGAAGAAACTGGGAGTCTGAATGTTCAAGAAATTTACTTAAGTTTTAAAAATAAATGAGGATCATTGTCTGGATTTGGAACCGTATCTGTCTGGGTCAAAATTCTACACACCTTTTTGCTGGATTTCTCTGCTAATTCATTATCTGTAAATGGCAGTCTGGCGCAGTGCCCATTGCATCACCTGATGACATCTTTGCGACCAAGTGTGGCCAGCAAAAGGGCTGTGTTTCTGGAGAAACAAGTGTGCGGTTTCGTTTCTGATGAGGTTTGGGTCCCTTACGTAGCCTCTCCTTCCGATCTCTCTCTGCAGAATCTTAGAGTCACGTTTCATGTTTACCAGGGCAACTAAATTAACCTTTCCTTGAAGCATATTTAGCTTCTCTTTCTTTCCTTGATTGAAATTTCTGTTTTCATTTAATTTTTAATATGTTCATGTCCGTGCACATGAGCTTTGCTCTAAATTACCTCAAATCATTTGGAGAGTGGGATGATGTAAGTACTTTCAGTAAAGAAAATAAAAACTATTCAGTTTTGTTTTTCTCAGAGTGTGATGCAACAACAACAAAACTCACATCAAGTCTTGAAATAAATCAGTAAGGCAAAGGAAATAACAAAAAAATCATCCTGCATTAGAAATATAGAATTGCCATAGAATACATAGCAAACATGCTTTGCATTAGATGCACAAGCTCAAAACAAAGGGAAAAAAAGCATTTTTTGGAGTCAGACTAAAGAGAAAACTCATAGAGAAAGAGGAAAGCTGACAGATTGGAAGTATGGGGTTGTGGAATTGGGGCATGCGTGTGTGTGCGTGCGTGCGTGTTCATGTGTACGTGTGTGTGCATGTGATGCATGTGTGCATGTCTGTCTGTGTGTGTATCCATGCGTGTGTGCATGTGTGCGTGCGTGCGTGTTTATGTGTACGTGTGTGTGCATGTGATGCATGTGTGCATGTCTGTATGTGTGTGTGTATCCATGCGTGTGTGCATGTGTGCATGCGTGCGTGTTTATGTGTACGTGCGTGTGCACGTGATGCGTGTGTGCATGTCTGTACGTGTGTGCGTGTATCCATGCCTGTGTGCACGTGTGTGCTTGCGTGTTTATGTGTACGTGTGTGTGCATGTCTGTACGTGTGTGCCTGTATCCGTGCGTGTGTGCATGTGTGTGCTGCGTGTTTATGTGTACGTGCATGTGCATGTGATGCGTGTGTGCATGTCTGTACGTGTGTGCGTATCCATGCGTGTGTGCATGTGTGTGCGTGCGTGTTTATGTGTACGTGTGTGTGCATGTCTGTACGTGTGTGCATGTATCCATGTGTGTGTGCATGCGTCTGTGCGTGTTTATGTGTACGTGTGTGTGCATGTGATGCGTGTGTGCATGTCTGTACGTGTGTGCATGTATCCATGCGTGTGTGCGTGCATGTTTATGTGTACGTGTGTGTGCATGTGATGCGTGTGTGCATGTCTGTACGTGTGTGCATGTATCCATGCGTGTGTGCATGCATGTTTATGTGTACGTGTGTGCATGTGATGCGTGTGTGCGTGTCTGTACGTGTGTGCGTGTATCCATGTGTGTGTGCATGCGTGTGTGCGTGCGTGTCTGCCCATCGGGTTCATTCTTAGTTCTCTAGAGTGCTAATTGTTATCATCCGCTATGACATGAGAAGAGATCTTGGGTTCACATGAGGTCAGGAGTTGAAAGAAAACATTCAAAAGCATTTGTTTTCCATGAAAGCAAGTATCAGAAAACTAGTGCAGTGATGTTTAACACATGAGCTAAGAAAGCCTGTGAGTAGACACTGGGGTTAGACAAGGAAACAAAGTCTTATTTTTGAATGCTTAGCCACAGACATGAGTGTGTTTATATTTGAGACATGGACTACTTAAACTATTAAATAGAACAAATTTTCTAGCCCATTAAATCTGAATTTTATTTTAGTTGCTATTTTTAAAATTCATTACCAGTGTGATTAAGGAAACCCTAAGCTAAAAATTTAACACAAAAACCAAGCTCATATCGATAACATCTCTGAAGTAACTTGATGAAACCAACTTGGTGGTTCAGGCTTTCAATCCAGGCTGCTGAGTGCTTCACGCATAAACTGTGCAGAAAATGAAGCCACAATCTAAATTATAATTCACATAAGGAGGCAGTGCTCCAATAACTCTGATCAGCAGGCACATTAAAAGGTAGAATCAAACCCAAAGAACTTCCAATGATAGAAAGTTTTATGCGATGATATCCAAAAAGTGTCATCTAAATGATTAAAAAAAAAAATCAATCATGTAAGAAATGTATATGACCCATCAAAATAGAATCAGTAGACTCAAAATAAAAGAAACATAATATCTATGCATGAAAAAACTTAGTCTGAAATAAAAATTCCATCAAAAGTTAATAAATATAAATAAATAAAAATATACATAATGCAAATCAAATTTTCATATCAATAGAAGCAAAAGTGAATACAAAAGCTTGAATAATCAAATAGAAAACAGGAAACAAGACTAAGAAGAAAAGAGAACAATCTTTGTAAATGAAAGTCACAAAAAATATATATATACAGAAAATAAATTATATCAGGAAACCAGTAAATATAAACTGATTAAACTCTTATTGAACATATACAAGTAAAGATTTTTCATATTGGATTTTTCATATTGGATTTTTTAAAAATCAAATTATATGTTGTTCAAAAGATATATCTAAAATTTAACAACATAAGTAATCAGGAAAATGCTGACTGAAAAAGAGATGGATTAGCTCTGGTAAATACCAGACAGTGGAAGAGGTAGCAGGTGTAGGTGCATAGATATTCAGGGTGGAATGTAGGTCAGATACCTGTGAAGGGAAAATGGGAAGGAAGAAAGGAAAATTGGGAAGAACTTTGGACTGGGGGAGAGACCTGAAAAACTGGTTGACAGGAGGCCCTGGAATACAGGTTGCCCATTAGAAGTCTTACGCTGGAGAAGATTCGCCCAGCTCTGGACCCTTCCTCCTTCTCAGTTGCCGGCTGGTGGCAGCATGACTCAGGAAGAAGGAACCCTGTGGTCAATATAGTCTGTGTGACACTGAGATCAGGGGCCAGAATTTCTTCCAATGCTGTCCCATACAGCGATCTTGGATTTAGTGTATATGCCGCATCCTAGATCTTGGTGCCACATCCAAGCTGGGGTGAGAGGTGTGCCTTCAACTGCTATTCCAATGCTTTCCCAGTGAGCTGCATCCAGAGGGTACAGCACATAATGTGATCAGTGACTCCCATGATCAGGAGCCCGCTTGCTCACATCCTTCTCTCCAAAGGGTGTGCCTGAGCAGGTCACATCATGTGGCTTTTCATGCCTGCGTACCAGACGCTTTCAGCCTTCAGTTAGTGGTACTGGCTAAGGCTCTGTGGGCAGGAAAGGCAAAACTGTACTCAGGGTAGATATTCATTCCTCTGATGATGAACCATCAGTTTTTCTAGGATGGAAGGAAGGGGACCAAATAACCATCTTTCTTTGAGGAAGCTGGTTGGGATCCTTGAGGAATACTGCCTGTTGTTGGCCGTGGACATCCAGAAGCTGCAGGAGTGAGCTTGCCTGTTGCAAACCTCCATCTCTGCCATCGTGGCCAATCCATTCCATCTCCCAGCACTGGGGGAAGTTGATGGGGAAGCCTGGATGATGTCATATGGCTGAGTCACTGTGTCTGCTTAGCTGGTCAGTGACTCTCCAAAGACGGGTGCTCTCTAGCAGGCATTTGGATAGGGCAGGTGATACAGAAGTCCTCACTTTGATGCTCACTCCCACATGTCCACCAACATGTCCTTACTCAGACTCCCTCATCTAGGAACTGCCAGGCCTTCTTTTTCCAGGCCCCTGAGCAGCCATCATAGATAAAATGAATAGCCAGTTTTGAGAAGGGAGAAGATATTTAGAACATCATATAATTGAATAAAAATAAATATCCAGATTATCTAAGGAGGTTCTGCTAATAGAGATATACACAGGAGTACTATTTGTTATAATCATACAGCAGAATACAATGCCAACAACAACTTTGTCCTATAAAGGGAAAAAATAGTAAATATTTTAGACTTTGTGAGCTTTAAAGTCTCTGCCACAACTACTTGACTCTGCTTTGGTCCATTGGTGAGGAAGTAACCACAGAGAGTAAGGGAATGAATGACCGTGACCGTGTCCCCCCAAACAGGACCAGGGCAAATTTGGCCTTCAGGCCATGCCATTAAGTAAATGAATCAGTTCTCCAAATGATACTTATAGTGTGTTATCACTTATTTAAAGTTTAAAAATGCAAAACCCTAAATATTTTAATATATTCAAACTGTATTTTTAAATGCAGAAAAACACCCAGCAAATTCACTGATGGGTATGTAAAAAAGAAAAAAATGAAAACAGTTATCCACAAAAAACTTGTAGGAGAAAATGTATGGCATATTTATTCATAGTATCCCCAAAGTAGAGCACTCAAGAGTCCATTGGCGGGGGGTGCCTGGGTGGCTCAAGTGGTTGAATGTCTGCCTTTGGCTCAGGTCACGATCTCAGGGTCCTGGGATGGAGCCGGGCGTTGTGTTGTCAGGCTCCCCGCTCCGCAGGCTCCCTCTCCTTCTGTTTGTGCTCTCTCTCTCTCATAAATAAATAAAATCTTAAAAAAAAAAGAGTCCATCAATGGCAGGATGAGTAAACACAATGTGATACATTCATACTATGGAATTGCACTATACAGTAAGAAGAAATAAACCACAACATGAATAAATGTCAAAAACATTTTGGTAAGTAATAGAAGCCTCATAAATCTATGGTATGTATACCACATATTTTTGTTTATGTAAAGTTCTAGAATAAGTGTCACTAATTTATGGTAGAAAAAGAGGCTGTATCTAGGTGGATGAGTGTGGACATTGACTAAAAGTATCTTTCTGGGGTGATAGAGATGTTCTCTCTTTTTTTTTTAACATATTTTTTCTTTTTTCCTTTATTGAAGATTTTATTGTTATCTAATATCTACACCCAATGTGGAGCTTGAAATTACAACCCTGAGATCAAGAGTCACACACTCTACCTACTGAGCCAGCCAGGTGCCCCCATGGAGATGCTGTTTATCTGAATAAGGGTTTGAGTTACACAGGAATATGTATCATCACAACTCATCAAAAGGTAAATTTAAACTTTGTGCATTTTATTGTTTTTCCCCTCAAAAGGAAAAAAAAGTGTAAGTACATATTGAACCCTAGATTGTATGCTTGCTAAAAAGTATTTAGGGGGTGAACTAAAGTCTGCAACTTACTTTGAAATGTATCAGAAAATATAAGTCAATAAATGGATAGAGGGATGTATAGTTGGATACATATACGGTAAAGCAAATTTTAGAAAAAGAGTTGTAAAATATAGATGGTTGGTGTATGGCATTCACTGTAAAATCATTTTAATGTTTATGCATGTTTGAAAATGTTTATAATAAAATATTAGAAGAAAAATAAATAGGAATTATGAACATCATATTCAAGATAATGATACTTGCCATCATGATTTTGTTTCTGCTCCCTAGATTATATTTTTGAAGAAATATTAATGCATCACAGCGAATTTGTAGAAAAATGATATGAAGCTACAATTTTTACATTTCACTCAATTTCCACTAATATATTCAAATAAAACTTGCTTATAATTTATTTTCCACTGACTATCAATCTCTTATTCATGGGTTATTCATAGATTCCAGCAAGACTCTGTTAATTCATGTGTATTTTAAAGCATTTTTCCTAGATAAATAAATGCATTGTATATTTTCTTATATATTCCTGTATTGACCTCTAACATAATTTGTTGCTTTACTATAGTAAGTTTGCTCATGTTTTCCCTGTGAAGTATATAATAGACTCTACAATGGTCTTTAATAAAGGCATTTATCTAAATATGACTTCCTAAAATATTTACATAACTTTAGTAATCAAAGTAGTAATTTAAACATTTCTGGCAATAAGGTTGATATACGTTTAAAACAATTGCAAGCATTTACTTATAATTCGGGTAAACTATTCTCTTTTCCTTCTTTTTTTCTTGATACTGAAATGCTCCATATTAGAAGCTCTAGAATTCAAAACTTCAAATTTTCTAAATTTAAATATATCTAGATCACTTTAAAATAACGAGAGAGGGATTGGCTTTATAGCAACACACGCTAAGACCGTCATTCCAACCTTAAATTGACACTGTGTCTATTTTAATATTATCCATGAGTTTATATTCTTCTATTATTCTTCTGTTCTTCTTTTTTTTTTTTTAAAGATTTTATTTATTTATTTGAGAGAGAGAGAATGAGAGAGAGCACATGAGAGGGGGGAGGGCCAGAGGGAGAAGCAGACTCCCTGCTGAGCAGGGAGCCCGATGTGGGACTCGATCCCGGGACTCCAGGATCATGACCTGAGCCGAAGGCAGTCGCTTAACCAACTGAGCCACCCAGGCGCCCTATTCTTCTATTCTTCTATAGAATAGAGTTTAAGCTATCCCTTTCATGTGCTATTAGAATTTGATCATTTTACAGTAATTACTATAGCTTTCCGCTGAATCGTGTCCCCCTCCCCAAGTCCTATGTTGAAGTCCTAAGCCTGAGTACTTCAGAGCATTAACTATACTTGTACCAGCATCTCTAAACAAGTAATAATTAAAATGGGGGATTCGGGTGGGCTCTGATGGGACTGGTGTCCATACAAGAAGAGGAGCTTAGGAGACACAGCACGAGAAGACCATGTAGAGCAGGAGAAAGGAGAAAGGAAAAATGCTTTAAAATACACATGAATTAACAGAATCTTGCTGGAATCTATGAATAACCCATGAATAAGAGATTAATAGTCAATGGAAAATAAATTCTCTCGCATCCGGAGAGAAGCCTCAGAAGAAACCAATCCTGACAACACCTTGAGGTGAGACTTGCAGCCTCCGGAAGTGTGAGAAAATATCCTCCCAGTCCATAGTACTTTGTTCTGACAGCCCTGGAAGACTATTATAATGATTACCATTTCTTTAAATATCCTGAAGAACACAAAGTTCTCAAAATGTTTTAGATTTTTCTCCGATTTGCATACATATCTTTTATTTTGAAGAAGACGAAAGTACTATTTGGAGAAGATACAGTTTGAAATGGCATCAATACATGCTCATTTCAGATGTTCAGATAGGACTGCTGATAGAATGAGTTAAAACATGGCAAAAAAACTCCGTCTAGATTTATTTGTTTTTTATTTCTGGTATGACATTTCAATGGTAAAATAGTAACGATTAATTTTCCAGATAGAACAATAAGTAGCAATATTGTGTAACTTCTTCTATCCTGGTGGGTGCTGTGTCTAGATGTCAAAATACCCAGCGACAACATCATACACAAATTGAAGAAGTGTTGTAAATCAAGCAATTTAGATAGGATGGAATAAATGTACTCTGAGAATAATGTGTTCAGTTACTCATAGTGATGCTATAGATGCCTGTGAATAGCTTGCATAAAATTATTTTATGTTAAGAGTGGACATATGTTATGTATTTAAATTAATATGCCATTTATATAATATGCTAATTAAATACATACAGCAAAATTAATGAACCTTAAAATTAGACATTTAACTATTTCATTGACACCCTTAGAATTTAGATGCCCAAGTTCACCAAAAACCTTCCGTGTATTAATGTATATATGGTTTAAGCATTTGAAATAAGCCTGTGAAAACACAGATCTATGTATATTTATGCTAAACACCTGTCATTCTAAATGTCTGATGCGTTCTTTTCACCTTTGTAACCAAGCAAATTGTTCCGGTTATTTTTAATGAAATGTTTCAGGAAAAAAATTTTAAACGTGCTCGAAAACAGCTTAACTTGTGTTATTGTAAATCCTTGCTTCTTCGTCGTGTTTGCAATTTCCCATGAGCTTTGCAATAGCAGCAAGCCTAGCTTGTCCCCTTGTGCCAGTCTAGACATAAGTGACTTCACTTTCCACTCCTTGCTTGCTAGTGGAGCACAAAGGTAATGGGAAGAATTAATGGATGGATAGTCTGTTGTTTCTGCCATCTATTTGCTTTGCTCATCACACTTTTCCCTTCCCACTTAGACTTTGAAATCCCCTGACTCAGGAAACGGAAGGGAAACAGAAGGTAGTGCTCATTTTGAGCTTTCAAAAGTCAAGGACCTGACCTAAACTACAGCTCTGAGAGCCAACCAACTACTTTAGACCCCTAGGCCCTTTCCTAACAAACAGGGCTACGTGATCAGTGCTCCCTGCTGCTGAGAACAAGTGTGAATAGTTATCAAGGAAGCCAAGGAGTTTGCTCCTCTGAGAAGGGGTCTTGTGTCCTAAGTGTCGTGTGCCAGGAGGAGCTGAGGACAAGTGGTAAAACTAGCCGAGGAAGGTGGTCATCTAAGGTCCCTGAAGACTTGGCATTTTTCTTTGCTGACAGTTGGGAAAAGGACTGTCCTTCACATCACCCCTAGCAGCCTGCAGCAACGGTGGGACTCAAGAGGTGTCACTGGCCATTGCCAGCAAGAATCCAAGAGAGACACACGTATGGCTCGGGCTCAAGGCAGAGCCCACATGGCCACGCAGGAGGCAGACACAGAGGCTGTGGATCCATGAGCAGAAAATGATGCGATGCAACAATGCGACGGGTTGAGTGGAGGAGAGAATTACCACCACAACAGCAGATGGAGAGTAAGACAAACTCCATTTTGGTCTCCCCAAAAGAAAGAAAGAAAGAAAAAAAAATTGGACCTAAACCATAAAGCTGACCCAAACCAAAATAACGTGGGAGTTATCAGAACCAAGAACCAAGACCTACGTGCCAGCCCATCATCATGCCACGGTCCTTTGGACTTCCTTTCCTTGACTAACTCCTCAGTAGCTGCACACAGATCGCCCAGTGTGTGTGGGAGGGGTGTTCACCCAGGACACCCCCAGCGGGAAGGCACCACCAACTGGGACTCACCCCTACTGAGACTCACCTCCCTGCTCTGATAATTTCTCATTGTGTAAGAGTCACACAGCCCTTGTTTAAGTGAAATGTCAAAAGCATTAGTCTTACAGCAAAACTGTGTGAGTAAAACTGGATCGAGATGTTGCTCAGATACTACTATTTGGTCTTAATTATTCAGTAGCCAGGCCACAAACAAAGGCAATGCCATTTATAAATGTGCGACTATTAAGTAGCAAGGTTATGTATAAACCCAGTCCAGCTAAACACATATCAATCAGGCAATTTATTAAAACAGCCTTGCATTAAAACCGTTTCCTCCAGGAAACTCCCATTTGGTAGACTTTTAAAAAAAAATTTTATTTGTTAAAGAGCCAAAATGGTGTGTTTGTGTTACAGATACAGTAGGAATCCTATTCTGTCCTCCAGACATACCTTCTATCCTTTAAATTTGTATGCAAACTTCTTTGTAGTAGAAAAACCAAATATGCTACTTAAAAAAGGCATAAAAATAATTTTCTTTTTATTTTACGACTAAAGAACAGACTTCTGAGGTAGTTAAAACAGTAGAAGAAAAACTTGAACAATGTTTCCTCCTAAATATTCTCTCCCTAATGTATCAAATGGGCAGCATCCCAGAAGTATTTAAACAACACATTAGAAACGTCTAGCATGGCTATGAAGCCTTGCATGCCCTGCTGTTACCCCTTGTCTGGCCTCAGCTCAGACCACCTGCTCCCAGGTCTTTGTCCTCACCAAAATATAGGTCTTTTTTTTGTTTTTTTAAGTTTCTCCGAAGTGCCTTGTTCTTTCCCATTTGCATGTTTTTGCATATGCTGTTCTATCTGCCAGAATCATTGAGCCCCTTTCCCACTTTCACAGGTGGCTCCTTGACCTTTTGTAGACCCTGTATGAACCTCACTTGAGTCTTCTCTTTGTTCTCCACTTCTCCATCCCTGACTGACTCACACTCCACCTCCAGTCACTCCTTCCCCAACACTTGACCAATTTACACGTTCCCAGGACACCCGGTAATGTTTCTTCAGGCGTTTACCTGATTTTGAGATTATTGTGTTTACAGAATAATTATTTGTTTAATTAATATCTATTATCTTCTCTCTAATTTGTAAGATTCTTCATGGATCTTAGTGTTTATTTTGTTACCATCATGTCTAAATATTGGATATATGGCAGATGCTCAATGAACATTTTTCCATATTGTCTTTGTTTGGGCTTCTATAATAAATTTCCATAGCCTGGATGGTTTGGAAAACAAATATTTGCTCCTCACAGTTCTGGAAGCTGGAAGTTCAGGGTCAAGGTGCTGGCAGGTCCACTGTCTGGTGAGGGCTCTCTCCCTGGCATGCGGACAACCATCTTCTCCTATACCCTCACCTAGTCGGGGTCAGAGAGGGATCATGTCTCTCGTGTCTCTTCTTATAAAGGCACTATTCTTATACATGTGGGCTCTATCCTCAGGTTTTAATCGCCTCTTAAAGGCCCCATCTCCAAATACTACCACATTGGGGATTTAGGCTTCAATAGATACATTTTGGAGGGACAACATATTTAGTACACAGCACATATATTTAAACATGATCAAATGGCAAATAATATTAATAATCTTAGATGTTTCTGATGAGGGAGCAGAAGACTAGCGAGGACAAAGCACAAGCCGACACCCTGCAAACCCCCCCTCCCCACCACCACTCCTGGGTGGGACATGTGTGACATTCCTCCAGGAAACTCCCAAGTGTCTTAATGTTAATGCCTTGCTAGAGGGAAAAACAACCTTAACTTGACAACGGCAAGGCCTCTGGTATCTTGTGAGTCTTCTTTAACACATGAAAATCCTTTTGAAACCTCTCTTTTCCTTACCAGCCCCAACTCCCAAGTATATAATCAACCACCCCTCACAACCCCAGGGCAGCAGCTCTTTCTGCCCATGGGTCCTGTCCATGTGCTTTAATAAAACCACCATTTTGCACCAAAGGCGTCTCAAGAATTCTTTCTTGGCAGTTGGCTCTGGACCTCACCCCTCCAAACCTTACCTATATTCTAATACTACATCATTTCCAAAAATCTCTGAGTTCATTATCATCCCTTGAAAAGGTGAAGGGCAACATAGATGATTATTCTGAAAACACTTTGAACTGTTAAAATCTGCCCAAGTAACTGGTGGAGAGAATAAAGCATGTGTGGAAATTACAGGGGTTTCCTCCCTTGGGCCTCTTAATCTCTCCACAGCTAAAGATTCTGGAGAGTCAGTGAACCTGAAGCATCTCCCACCACCCAGGGCCAGTGAAAGAGACCGTAGGTCTATCCTGCCTTTGGGTATTGGGAATGACAATGACCTTCATTCTTATCACAGGGAAACCCAAGTGCCAAGATAAGGCCTGAGTCCCATACTCAGATGAGGAAGAGAGAAATACCTAACATTCTTGAAATATGATTTAGGTTTTTAAGAAATATGAACTAACTTGCCTTAGATCGTCATAGAAAAGAACTACATTTTTACAATTTAAATCTAGAAATTCATCCTGTCATCTAATTTTTTGCCAAATGCTTTTTTTCCCCTCAAAAAATAAGGATCATTTTGTTCTGACTTTCTGAATAGCTTACATTGGTTCATGTGTCAATTCATATTTACATGAGTTTTCCCTTCTTGTAGTCCACACACTCAATTATCCACAATATTGGTCTATCACATTAGGTTTATAGCTGCAGATACATTGCAGGGTTGCTTTCAAAAAACAAAAACAAAAACACTGAAGCAGCAGGTCATGATTTCATATCAAGGAACAATTTGCATTTTACCTTTTACCCATACCCTCTTCCTCTTACAGAAGTTGCAAGTGAGGGAGTGCCCAAGATAGGGAAAAATTAGAAGAAACAACCTTCTGTGTTTGAAATAAACACAAAAGCAATGCATAGGCAATGCAGTTTTCTGTGCCTCTATCTTGTGCTCCTTTTGCTTTTCCTTTTTAACGGTTTTAACACTGCTGTCTTTCATTTGGGAATGTTTTCTCTGGCCTTCATGACAATTCTTGCCACCCTGTGCCCCAAGGTCACCTTTTCTGGAACTGTAATCTAATCTTCTTAGTGTCTCATCAATTTATAAATTCAAAAAATCAGCCCAGCTTTCAGACCACCATTCTTGTAATAAGGCACTAGATCATTTCGTGCAAGGGTATGTTGTCCTATGATTCAACAGAAAGGGCAGCAAGGAAAAGTCAAGTTTGTCTGTGGCCAGATGACCGGCAGAGCACTTCCGTTAAATCCTCTCTCCAGAAAGGACACACATTTCTGTTGAACAAAAGAGCACTTCTTAGGTCATAAGGATATTTAAAATAAGGCCATTGTCATCTTGTTTGTTGTTTATTTCACTCCCAAATCAACTCTCCACAGGTCTAAGGAGTTACCTCAGAGGGTGGCATGGAGAGTACAATGGTCTGATGCAAGCAAAAAGGATTTGGAAAAAAACCTAAAGGAGCTATAGGACTACAGCATAGTATTCATGTAAAGCCATTTCAGTTTTTCCACAATATCTATAGAGGTAACCAGGGTCAGACTAAGGCCACAGGGCAAGATATGCCGCACTGCAACAGGCAAGAGTTTCTGCCTGGACAAATAGGAAAGGACAAATCAAATACCCAAGCAGACAGGAGACAACCACAAAAGAGAGAAAGGACCGGGGAAGAGAGATGAGATTAAGTCAATGGGGAAAATTGTTAAGTGTATGTAGCTCAGGGTAAAGCCAGCCACACCCTTGTGTGGATGAGGGCCAAGTGTAGAGAGGGTTTTTATACATAAGGGAATGGATAATGGGAGGATCCTTGGACTTAGCTTTGTGTGCCACACTTCGGTTGGCATCAGTCCTTTGGGCCCCCGGGTCCAGAGGAACTCGACCGAGATCCCGCGAGGACTAGCCCAGAAACACGTGGGGCGTGGGGGGAAGAAGAAACTCTCCCACATCTCTCCAAGAAAGAAGAACACAAAATCATTACTACCTTTACCTACCAGAGATCTGGCAGGGGTGGGAAGTGACTTCCTCACACTTGGGCTTAAACTCTTAGTCGGAATACCATCTTTCTTATGCTTCGGGCAACCAAGGGTACAATGGAATGTAGCAAATAATAACTGAAAATGAAATGCGAACACTTCTGTTTGTGTTACAAAGTGGTAAATGCCTCATGACAGCAGAGCATTCTTTGTAAACCTTGAATTGACTTTTTTATTTTTTTGTCTCATTCCAAGACAGGGGAAAAGTAAAAACTCTGTGATTAGGGGCTCAGCAGTGGGCGGTGGATAAATAACATCCAGAAGGATGTACTAATGGTGGTGTCTTAAAATAAGAAAAGGCAATTTTTTTGTTGGCCAGAAGCCATACCCTATAATTTATTATGTTCTATCAAAACACCGTGTGGCATGATTCATTAAGAACAGGGAGAGCGAGATGTGACGTCGGAGTATTCATGCTGAACATTAAAACTGAAGCTGATTATTCGACAGAAAAATCACTCAAGTCATGTCCCAACCTTTTCTATTTGAAGCCACTGACTAAATTCAGAGCAAGTTTTCTGTCACTTCCTTGCTTTTTCGATGGGGATAAAAAGACATATTAAAAAGTTAACTCTAGAAAACATTCTGTCACCGTAAGTGTTATTATAACACACACAGCTTCTGGTCATTAACTGTCAGATGTTATACTTATTTGTAAATTGAAGTTTTTAAAGTTTTTTCTCACGTGTTAGTTGATTCTGTAAAAATTTCTTTATATTACGTTGAAGTTTTATGAAGACTCTAGGAGAACAACATACATATTTGTCTCAGCTGCATGTGGTGGGTGTGGTCCTAATGTCACCACTCAACACAGAAACCCCAGCTTGGTATTTAGATGTGGTCTCTTTCAATTTCAATGTGTTCTCTTTCAGTCAGTTCGTCAAATGCATACACTTTTATTTTTTTCATCATATATGTTCTAAATAGGAGATAATCCAAATATAAGTATCTAAGAACATTCCATGAATGTGAATACTATTATTAATGCTAATGGTAAATAAATGATATTAATATTAAGTGACACGGATTTTAAAAATAATTTCAGCATAACTGAAACAAACAGGGGCTTTTCATCTATCCTTCCTGTTGACTTGGTCCCCTAAGAATCCATGTAAGGTGTTCTTGACCTTCCAGCTTACAGAAATCATCTCTTTTTCAGTTCTTTCTGGCAATAGTAATCCCTAGGGCTTTTTATAGATTGGATATTCCTGGAAAACAGTTTTGTTTAGATTTGTCCTCTTAGATATAAACAATAGAGTCTTAGCACTGCTCACTTTGTGACTTCTCTATTCGTACAAAGTTATCTATCTACATATGTGAAATACACAGGGTGGAAGATGTTAAGTTTCGATAATATTGAATTCAGTCTGTAAGTCAACTCAGGTGCAGGTGTGAACAGAGGCTGGGAAACACAGAATCTTTGGAAACGCTGAGTGTTGATCATTCAGATCTAAATTAAATTGCTAACGTCGTTATCCATTCACTCACTCATTTACAAAATATATATTGTGGGCCCAGGTGGTTCCATGGAACCATGTCATTGTACGATGAATACAGATAGACACAGACAACACCAAACTATTATTTTATCTATTTCTGTCTTTCTTTATTCAAGCTACTGTATCTCAGGTATTTTGTCTGAAACTACATGCTTAGGCATAGGCAAAATGAGGAGGATAGCACAGTTATACAAGTAAAAATCATCACTAATAGCTTTAACTTAATGCATAAGAATCAATATGGCCTATAAATTTTCTCAGGTGTTTAGGGGAAAAAAATCTCAATACGAGGGAGAAAATACCAGATTTGAAGGCAATTCTCAACACCTTAGTTATAAAATGGCAGTGATTCTTTATTTTACTAAAGTTTGACAGTCTTTTTAAAGAAACATATCTTGAAGTAATACCAATGAGCAAAACAAACAAAAAAATCTTGATACTATTTAGTACTTAGTTATACTTGGTTATAATAGTATACCATAGTAATTTTGAAATAATTGAATTATTTTTCAACAGGTCTTTTTATGTTGATCCTATACTGGGGCATGCCAAAAAAAAAAGAAAAAGAAAGAAAGAAAAGAAATCAACCTAAAATTCTCAGCTACCAAAAATACCTTGATTCTTTGTTAACTGCCTACTTAAAATATAACAGACTATTTGCAAATACTTTAAAGAAAGAAATTATATGTTCTGGGTCACATTTCTCCTGTTGTTAAATTTTCTGTTATTTTCTGGGAAGCACCAAACCCTATTTAAAGGAATTAATTACAGCTTGCATTTTTTTTTTAAAGGATTAGGGAATGCTTTAACTTACACTTTAAAATTTCAGAGTAATGCTCAAAAAGTGAGATTGGCCTGTAAGCTTCATATATCAAGTAACCTTAAGTCCGATGATGAAAATACAAAATCATTCACTCACGGTTGTTATCATATAAATGGAAAAATATAAAGGGAATGTGAGCTGTGGATGAAACCTGTGTGCTGACAGCCATGATTTGAGTCTTGATGTCTACAGGATGTGCTGACAGTGGATGAGAATCCATAATAAGCAAAAGAATTCAGACTTTCCAAGCCCCTTAGCATTGGCACATGAACTAATTTGACTCTTGGCACACGTCACCACGGACAGTGTTATTATGGTGATATAGTCAGAATGTTTGTGTGCCTTCCCAAATTCCTACGGTGAAAGCCTAATGTCATGGTATCAGGAGGTGGGATCTTTGAGAGTCAGTTATGCCGTGAAGGTGGAGCCCCCATGATGGGATTATGTCCTTCTAGAAAGAGAACTAGCCCTCTGTCTCCTCCACGTAAGGACAAAGCAAGAAGATGGCCATCTGAAAACCAGGAATCTATTCTCACCACATACGGGAGGTGTCAGCTCCTTGACCTTGGACTTCTGAGACTCCAGAACTGCGAAAAATAAATGTTCATTGTTTAAGCTACTGAGTCTGCAGTATCTTGTTATAGGAGTTGGAACTAAGACATGTAGTTTGGTCAAATTGTTCATGTGACCAATTATTTCAATATCTCCATAACATTTAGGCTTCCTGTTCTGCTGAATCTGAGCAGACTTCAAGCATTGCTCTCTTACACCTACTCTGGATTCATTTTGGGCCATAATCAATGATTCCATTTTCTGAAATTTCTTAAGCTCTCTTTATTCAATAAAAACAATATGTGAAATAGAGAATAAAACACTTTAATATATCTGATATCGAGGACAATAATAATAAAGCTATTTTTATAAGTCAGAGAAGTTCTTAAGATGGAAGTGTACCTATAATGGAAGTTTAATGCACTCTTATATAACTGGGATAAATTATGTTTAATACTCACACTTTGATCTGTCCACATGAATTCAACACCATTGATTTATTTTAGCACCTTTGTGAAAATCATTAGCTTTCCAATGAAAAGCCATGGAGTATTTGTTTTATTTAGAGTAACAATTATGGCAGAGAGCAGAAGATTATATACAATATGGCTCAGTCGTTAAGTGTCTGCCTTTGGCTCAGGTCATGATCCTGGGGTCCTGGGATCCAGTCCCGCATCAGGCTCCCTGCTCCGTGGGAAGACTGCTTCTCCCTCTCCCACTCTCCCTGCTTGTGTTCCCTCTCTCGCTGTCTCTCTCGCTGTTAAAAAAATAAATAAAATCTTAAAAAGTATATATATATGTAATTAGGGGCACCTGGGAGGCTCAGTTGGTTGGGCATCTGCCTTCAGCTTAGGTCATGATCCCGGGGTCCTGGGTTTGAGCCCCTCATCGGGCTCCTTGCTCAGCGGGGAGTCGTCTTCTCCCTCTGCCTGCCGCTCCCCCTGCTTGTACACAATCTCTCTCTGTCAAGTGGATAAATAAAATCTTTAAAAATAGATATATATATAATTAAATATAAATGTTATGTATTTATTATGTATAAACTTATATGTTGGTTTTCTTTGTGTTACTTTTATTGAGTTATAATTTATATATAATAAAATTCCCATATTTTAATGTAGTTTGATAAATATAAATAATTCTATATAGTTATGAAGTCATCACAAAATAACAGTGCCAATACCCTAAAAAGTCTCTTCATTCCCCTCTGCATTGGTTAATTCCCTCCTCTGAACTCTGGACCTGCACAATCACTGATCTCTTTCTATCAAAATAGTTTTTCCTTTTTCAGAATTTCATAAACATGGAGTCATGGAATATGGAGTCTTTCGTGTTTGACTACTTTATTCACTTGGGGTTTCATATATTAATATGTTCCATTTCATTGCTAATTAGTATTCCGTGTTAGGCAGATCTGTACCTCTGAAACAAATAATGCAATATATGTTAAGAAAAAAGAAAAAGATAGCAGGAGGGGAAGAATGAAGGGGGGAAATCGGAGGGGGAGACGAACCATGAGAGATGATGGACTCTGAGAAACAAACAGGGTTCTAGAGGGGAGGGGGGTGGGAGGATGGGTTAG
>NC_138381.1:5156466-5164823 GCF_054177405.1 Leptonychotes weddellii | reverse complement strand
ACTTGGCAAAATACCTGTGTGAAGGAAAAGCGGCAGAAAAGCAATAGGGAGAGAGCTGTGAGAAATGTCTGAATGCAACAGAAGTTTGCACCAACGTGAAGGAGAAGGGTGACAAGATTTGGTGCAGCCCGAATGTTTAACAAAGCCATTGGTGAGTGCTCAGCCAGTGTGTTAGCAAGGGGGTATGCCAGGCTCAGTCACTGGCTGGGAGCAGCTGTAGCATAAACATGGTGGTAGAAATGAAAGCACCGCAGGAGGCGTTTGGTCAACTTTGCTCTCGTCATTGGAGGTCTGAAGAAGTGCCTTCTTATGGCTGACCCATGTGTGAAATGGTATTACTATAGGTTTTCATTTGACTAGCAATATAAGAGGGCTCCAATTAGTTGCTCCACATCCTCACTGCCCCTTAGGTATGTTTGCCTTTTTAACTTTCTCCATTCTTATTGGTTTGTAGAGGTACCTGATTGTGGCTTTGATTTTCATTTCTCTGATTATTCCTTATGTTGAACACCTTCTCATATATTTCTTGGACAGTTGTATGTCTTCTTCTATTAAGTGTCTGGCCATTTGTTAATGGCATGCCTGTCTTTGTTTTTGTAAGAATTCTTTGTATATTCTAGAAACAATCTATTGTCAGACAGATTTAATTGAATCACTAAATACATATTTTTAGAATTTCTATCTTACCAATATCAATAAATGTAAAACTTTTTTGAGTTTTAGACTATAAAGGAAAGTAAATCACAAGGCAAAAATGTGAGACCCACCAACTTAAGTTGATGTGATCCTTATACATGTGGTGAGAAGTTGTAAGCTTCCGGAAATATTTTTTTAAAAATAGTTAATAGAATTTTTTTTTTTGATACCTTGGATTGGGAATAGGAAAGAAAGAGGGGCTTGAAGGATAACTCCACAAATTTGGTCTGAGCCATGGAAAAGAAGGAGTGCATCTTCCTGGGAAGGGAGACTGCAGAACAGATGGGGTGATATGTGTGTGAGGAGTAGTGTTGGTTTTTGACATGTTAGATTTAAGACAAATATTTGATATCCAAGTGGGGTGATTTCAGTATACACTTGCATATAATAGTCGGAAATTCAGGAAAATAAGTTATACTGACTTATAAATTTGAAAGTTGTCAACATATTGGTATTTAAATACAGAGCAACTTCATTCATCTTGGGGAAGATGTAGTTGAAATCCATAAGCACAGAAATACCGCCCCCCCTCTTCACACCGTGGATTATTGTTTACATGTGCTTTATCTACAACACTGGAGTGTTGTAGAAAAACTCTCTCTCTCAGATGCCATTAGTAGGCAATTATGAAAGACTTTCTTAGGAACAGAAAAACAGAAAATCCATTCTTCTATCATGATAACTCTTTGGAAATGTAACTATTGGAAATGAGAGTCAAATTTATTTTCATTTTTCCACAAGCGTCAAGTCCTGTTTTTCTGGCTTCTAGGTTCTAGGGCAAATCACAGAGCTGGATGAAACCTGTGGGTAAACTCAGTCTTAGATTTTTATCAAAATAAGGTAATTTAAAAAAAAATGAAATCTTGCCATTTGCAATGACGTGGATGGAACTAGAGGGTATTATGCTAAGTGAAATAAGTCAATTAGGGAAAGATAATTATCATATGATCTCATCGATATGTGGAATTTAAGAAACAAGCAAAGGATCATAGGGGAAGAGAGGAAAAAATCAAACAAGACGAAACCAGAGAGGAGACAAACCGTAAAAGACTCTTATTCTTAGGAAACAAACTGAGGGTTGCTGGAGGCAGGGGGTGGGGGGATGGGGTAACTGCGTGATGGACATTGGGGAGGGTATGTGTTGTAATGAGCACTGGGTATTATATAAGACGGATGAATCACAAACCTGTACCCCTGAGACAAATAATACATTATATGTTAATAAAAAAAATAAAAAATAAGGTAATTATTTATTAATAATGCATATATCTATATCCACACATATACAACATATGTAAACGTGTATTTATCATGTACGCATGCACACGCTATATATATTTATATAAACATATTTTATATGTAGGTATGATTTTTTTTTTTAATGTAGCTGGTTAGCCACTGAAAGTTCTGATTTATGTGGAAACGTTTTTATGAAAAGAGGGAAACATTCTCTTTCTCTCTGCTCCAGTCTTTCTGTATAAATATACCTTTAATTATTCCAGGCATGAAATTAAAGGTTTTTAAAGATGTCTAAAGAAACACTTTTAAAACCCCTTCTAATGTTTAATGAAGTTCATTTTCTGCAGTCTTTAGACTTTGATTTAAGCTAATTTTCTCTTATTCTCTCAAATACTATCAATAATGTTAAAGCTGTTATTAACAAATACTAATTATATTTAATAACTTAAAAACTGTATGTTTTTTTTCATTTCTTATCTGGGCTGAACAGCTCTATTTTTTTTATTACTCCTCTTAAGTGTGATTCTAAGATAAGGTTTTCTTCAGTGTCTCCTCGTAACCTATCCATCCTCCTTAGTCTATCCTTGTCTATAAAGCTTACAATTGCAGGGCTGCTATCTGCTGAGCCCGAAGAAATTGCATTTCTCCTACAGCAGTAGGGATTCTTTACAATGCAATTTTCTGCTTATCGTAATTCACGAGGAATTCTGTAAGTTTAAAACACTTAACGATGTCCTTTTGGAAATATGCAAGATTAGCACTATCCTAAGAGCTTCAGAATTTTTAAAAAAACTCATACTTAGCCAGGCTGCTCTTTCATGAAAAGTCATTCTTGCATTTCCGTCCTAGACTCAAACCATGAGGTGTTTTTGTTCTTAAAGCAGAGTGGATGGATTAAAGACTTAAATGTGAGAAAAACCTGAAACTGTAAAAATCTTGGACGAAAATATAGAGAAAACGTTTCTTGACATTTGTCTCATCAATGAATTCTTGGATATGCCATGGAAAGCATAAGCCACAAAAGCAAATATAGACAAGTGGGATGACTTCAAACTAAAAAGCTTCTGCATAGAAAAGAAAACAATTGACAAAGTGAAGAGGCAACCTACAGAATGGGAGAGAATATTTGTAAGCCATATATCAGATAAGGGGTTAATATCAAAACAACTTACTTACTTTTTGCTACTTACAACTCAGTAGCAATTAAAAAACGGGCAAAGTACTTGAATAGACATTTCTCCAAAGAAAAGCCACAAATGGCCAACTGATATATGAAAAGATAATCAACATCACTTATCATCAGAGACATGCAAATCTAACCCACAATGATCTATCACCTCACAACTGTTACAATGGCTATCATCAGGAAGACAAAAGATAAAAGCATTGGTGAGGATGTGGAGAAATTGGACTCCTACACTGTTGGCAGGAATGTAAAATGATGTAGCCACCATCAAAGTACTATGGAGCTTCCTCAAAACATTAACAGTACAACTACCATATGATCTAGCAATTCCACAGCTGGGTATATACCCCCAAAGAATGGAAATCATGATCTTGGAGAGTTATCTCCACTCCGTTGTTCATTGCAGCATTATTCAAAATGGCCATGTTATAATTAACCCAAATGCTCACTGACAGGAGAGTAGATAAGGGAAATATGGTGTATACACACCACGGAATATTATTCAGCCTTTGAAGATAAGGAAATCTTGCTATTGCGACAACGGATGAACCTGGGGGACATTTCAGTAAATGAAATAAGCCAGTCACAGAAAGACAAATACTGCATGATTCCACTTTTATGAGGTACTTAAAATAGTCAAACTCATGGAAGCCAAGAATAGGTTGGTGGTTATCACGAGGGGGTGAGGAGTAGGGGAAATGAGGAGTTGTTACTCAGTGGGTATAAAGTTTTGGTTATACAAGATGAATTAGTTCTAGAGATCTACTGTATAGCATAGCACCTCCAGTGAAAAATACTGTATTGTGCACTTCAAATTTTGTGAAGAAGGTAGATCTCATGTTAAGTGTTTTTACCACAAAAACAAATAAGCAAACAAACAAAAAAAAAACCCAAAGACACACGAGGAAGCTTTTGGCCGTGATGGACATGATTTCACGTGCATGTGTCCAAACCAGTCAAATTGTACACATTAAATATGGGATTTTTTTTTGTATATCAATTAAACTTCAATAAAAAGGTTACTAAGAGGGGCACCTGGGTGGCTCAGTCAGTTAAGCGTCTGACTTGTGATTGTGGCTTAGGTCATGATCTCAGAGTTGTGAGATCAAGCCCTGCATTGGCTCTGTGCTTAAGATTCTCCGTCTCTCTCTCTCCCTCTGCCCCTCCCCACCCTCTAAAAAAAAAGTTTACTAGCAACAACACACACACACAAAAGCAGACTGTCCACATATACAATTCACATTGCATTCCTACGAAGCCACATCCTCCTTATCAGCTCAAAGACTCTTCAGGCTGACTGTGCGGTATCCATGCTGTATCGGGCCCCCAGAAGACAAGATAGCGCCCTGATACCGTCCCAAGTTGGGGTCTGTATATGTGATATAAGTCTCTTTGCCTAGACCTTCCTTAAAGAAAATACCTATAGCCCACCTCCAGTCAATGCAATCCAGTTTAGATCTAGATGGTGATTTAAATGCCTGTTAATTTTTTTTAAAGATTTATTTATTTATTTGAGAGAGCGAGAATGAGAGAGAGAGAGAGAGTACACGAGAGGGGGGAGGGTTAGAGGGAGAAGCAGGCTCCTCGCTGAGCAGGGAGCCTGATGCGGGACTCAATCCAGGGACTCCAGGATCATGACCTGAGCCAAAGGCAGTCGCTTAACCAACTGAGCCACCCAGGCACCCATAAATGCCTGTTAATTTTTATTTACCATTTAGGTTTTATTTTTCTGCTGAAATATTGTTGAAGAAAATGATTGGCTCCTCAAACTAGCATAGAAGAGTAGTTACCATGTAGCATACCCTTTTCAATCATGATGACAGAATACCAGCTTGCATGACCCACATAGCTGAAGAGTAAAAAGAACTTGCATCAAGGGTTATTAAATCCATAAATGGTCTGAGAATTTGGAGCTCTCTTAAATTTTCCTCCACGCCAAGGCTAATTTTACAATACCACGACGTGCTCTCCTAATGTAATGCTTCTAGATGAAAAATGGATTCTTCTCTCAAGCCAGTTAGTCTTGTAATAAGTGCTAAATTGTCCTTATACTGTAAACCCATCCCAAGACCAAAAAAATTTCAAATGTTTAAATGTGATTTAGGCTAAGCTTTCAAACTTCTCCCTTTAATGAGAACATATGCAGATACAAATTTTCTGCAAATCTTTAAAGAAAAGCATACATAAAATGTACAGAAGTGACTGCTGACAGGTGGGGAGGCACCCAGATGCACCTACATATTCATAATATCGTGTCTTGGATTTGTTCCTATTCAATCCCACTGCATTTTATAACTTTTTTGGGGCGGTGGGGAGGGCATCTCGAACTGCTACCAAGAAGGGTTTCATAAGCAGTTTGATGGTGTTAAGTGGTTGTTATTCCTAGCAACATCGGGGCCCTTTTTTTTCAAGACTCGCATTGTTGTTGTTTTTCTTTCTCATGGGGACCCTAATCCTTCAGTGCCCCAGGCACTGGAAAAAATAAAGCCTGACGCTTGGCTTTGTTTACTTACAATTTCAGTTAATTAAAAAAAAAAAAAAGGCAAGTGGAGGAGTGGAATCCTTTATGTTAATGCTCAGACTAATTATTTGACTCAACGATTCAATGCGCGTTTGCAGGTGAGGCTTCCAGAGATGTGAGCAGCTGTGAAAGGTTCCAAACGGGAAAGGCAAGTGGAGAATTTTCTCCCTTGGGGAGCTTTGGAATTTGCAAACTGGGACAGTTGAGTCCGAGAGCGTGAACCTACTGAATGCTCTTCTCTGGTCTTCCACGCGGGTGGAAGCACGGCTCAAGCATTAGCTGACCAGGACGGATGCCTTCGATGATCAGGCTCTCGCATGGGAGACCACGCGCAAAGATCCCTCCGTGCACAGACAACACTGCTGGAGTGAAATGTAAAATATCAAGCCAACTGTAGCAAAAAAAAAAAAAAAAAAAAGTCTTAGGTAAATTTTCAATAATAACAAGCAGGTCCTTAAAATATTACAATATATATATATTTTTAGTGAACTTAAAATACCTTTTTTTTTTTTTTTTCTAAAATGTGTTCCGTGAATACTGTGTACTCTCTTACCAGAGCATGTCCGGACTTTTTTCACTTTCTTGGCTTTCTGATATTTTTCCCCTAAGGAGATTTGTACAAACCTTTGTAATAAAAATAATCAATCAATTGTGGCCAAGGCAATTATAGAACATGGAGGAGATCAATCAAAAGCTTAGTGGTGGTGAAAACTGATGCATGTGTGTGAGCGTGTGTTTTGTGCGTGCACACAAGCACGTTAATTAGCAAAATGTCTCTAAAGCTCAATGAGAAAATGAAATGAATGCCTTCTTACGTTGGTGTGTTCCAAGGACAGGAAAATATTTTCCCCCACCCAAACCCAACATCCTATCTGCCTCAGTATCTGTATCTGGATCCGTATCTGCCTTTTTGCTGGTATGATAGACGGGCTCCTGCTCTCATAGTTAGCAAATTACTGCTTCTGAGATCTGAATTCCATCTTATCCTACTTTCTCAAGAACATTTCCATCTTTCTTTTCCTTCTCTTGGAACTTTACTATCCACGTGTAGAACATGCGCTAACATCTACTGTATTAAAACTGCCCGCGACCCCACATCTCTCTCAACACCTAACTCATGTCTCTGCTCCCCTTACAGGAAGGTTTGTCTACACAGGCTGTGCCCGTTTGCTTCTTTACACTCTCTCTCTGTGCCTCTCAGCTCTGGTTCCTGACCTTTGAGTTTCGCAGACACCCTGTCATCAGACACATGGTTTCCCTTCCCTTCCCCAATGCCCACCCCATGGTCCCTTGGGATTTGACACTTCTCCTGTGTCAGACTAAGCATCTTCTACCTGGCCAGTTCCTCCTTCTTGAAATGCTTTTCCTTTGGAGAGAAGCATTACATTTTACTGTGTTTCTTTTCCTTTAGAATTTTCTCCAGTATATTCCTTTTGGTATCTTTGGAGACTTTCATCAATACAGTCTCATCAAACTCTAAATATTAGAGTCTCCCCCACTTTTTCCTGAGGTTTTTCCTCTTTTCTACCTTTTTTTTTTTTTTTTTTAACGCAAGTGAGAGCATCAGGCTGCCTGGCTTTAAAGACTATGAGCCTATGTGCTAAATATTCCCAAAATATCTACTTGGCATTTCTATTTCAGGGTAAAAAAGGAGTCTCACATTTAATCTATCCAAAACAGAACTCTTGGTGTCTACTACTCTGAATCCTTGTACCCCCTTCTGCTCCAGGCTTCCCCCATTTTCATGTGTCAGCACCATTCAGCTCATGCCCAAAACATGAATTTCTCCCTTCTTTCCCATCCCAAAGCATGTACCTTTGCACATGCTCTCTCTGCCTCCATTCCTGCCCATTATAAACAATTCTCCACATAGCAACCTGTAGACTTTGCTCCTTAAAAATTTCCTGGAGGGATGCCTGGGTGGCTCAGTCGTTAAGCATCTGCCTTCGGCTCAGGTCATGATCCCAGGATCATGGAATCGAGTCCCGCATCGGGCTCCCTGCTCAGCAGGGAGCCTGCTTCTCCCCCTGCTTGTGCTCTCCCTCTCTCTCTCTCTCCCTAACAAATAAATAAATAAAATCTTTTAAAAAAAAAGTTTCTTGGAAACCTAGACTCCTTTCCAAGCCTCTGTTGTCACAATCTTGTTCTCTCCTTGTTGTTCTTTATACTCCTGGGTATCTTCTCATTCCTCAAAGAAACTAACATTTTTTTTTTCTTCCGAGATTTTGCACTTGCTCTCATTGGCTTTCCTTTTCCCCAAATCTTTTCATGATCTAGTATTCTAATAGATCTCGGCTCCGCTTTCATCTCTGGGTCTTGTGCAATCCTTTTCTTCAGGTAGAGATGTGGGTTCTTCTGACAACCTAGATTCTAGAGGACAAGTCATTCTGACCTGCAAATACCTGACAGTGGCAGAAAGCCAGGATCACCATAATAAAAACTATCTTTCAGAAGACGGAATATGCAGGTCACACATCAGTCCACAGCATCTGTCAAATCTCATTGGACTGATATCTGGAAGACTCCCTGCCCCATCAGCCCATCTGTGCTCTTCATCAAAACTCCTTTGTTATTGCTGCTTGTGGTTCTGGCCGCGTGTACCAGCTGATTCTTCTTTTCCCATCACTTCACTTAGCCCACAGCATTCGAGGGCACTCCTGAGGGTATTGTTTTGGGGACCTGATTGCCTTTGAGTTCTCCTGGTTTGGGTTTATG
>NC_138381.1:5120434-5156366 GCF_054177405.1 Leptonychotes weddellii | reverse complement strand
TTCTAGCCAAAATCATTCCTTCTCACATGAAAATCATGTCTAGCTAATATAATTCTTCCTAATATGTAGTAAAATATCCATTTATTAAAATATTCATTAATTAGATAGTTTGATCAATTGCAATTATATTGTCAACTGAGAAAAGAAGCTGAGCTAAAATAAAAACAAAAGCATTTATTTGGGTGTCAGAATTGCAATTCGGAGAACACAGATTTGAACAGCAACCCAAATAGTATCCCTTCCCAGGAGCAAAACTCAAGGCTTTGTTTTTAAAGACAAAAGGGAGTGCTTTATATGTGGCTTTCAAAGAATTTTGATCCGAGTTGGTGACAGAAAACTAATTTTGGCTGAGTATATTTGGTTCCTAAGGCTGTCACTAAACAGAGACTCTTGCAGTAGCCAGCTGCAGGTGTTTGGGCTGAGTCCTCGGGTATTTGGGGTTTGGCCCCCGTTCAAAAGTTATGGTTCCTCCCGGGGAGTACATACATAAAGCTTACTTCTTCAATGGCCTCTTGGCTCCAAACCCCTTCACGTAAGTGGCCCCGTTTTATTTCCCCTTTCACAATATTGACTAAAATATCCATAAAATATTAGGTGATTAGAGATTCATTAAATAAAACATTTTGTAATAATCACTCACCATCAATAAGGAATCATAGCAAAAGTAAATAAGTAGATTTTTCAGGAGACAATAGTAATTTACAATAGTAACCCTAATGTTGTTGAACACGAATGCAACATTTAATTTGTACTGTTGTAAGACGTTTACATAGGTGAACTCATTTAATACTGACAATAACATATGAGTTAAGTAGTGTCAATATCACTATTTTCAAGATAACTAAACTGAAGTATAGAATGGTTGGAAACTAACATTTTAGGGAAAAAATAACATGAAATATTTTATAAACCATTACACCATCTTTTTTTTTTTCCTTTCTTTTTCTTGTGGGACAGCAGATCCTGGTGGATAGACAGTGGACACAAGCGCCCATCTGTCTAGTGGCTCAATTAATATCCTAACCCTGGCTCTTACTAGCCTGCAACTTTGGGCTAGCTGCTATTAATTTCTTTAAAAGTAGTATTAAAAAATTGTTTGTGAATATAAATAACATTTTAAACATCCTAAAACAAAGAAATTAGCAAGAAAATTGACACTGTTTTATAGGTTTTGCAAATATGGTTAATGTCAGCTTCACCGAAGAAAGCTGTATCTTCTATTGGCTTCTGTACCCAATTTGTTGTGATATTCCGTGTCACTGGCCCCCTAGAAAAGGCCACTGTACACACGTGAGAGAATGAGCAAAAAGGTAACTGAAGTCTCACAGTTACCATAAAAATAACTTTGATTTCATGAACATTTGGGAATGTCTCAGAGACCCCCCCCAGGGATCCAAAGGACCCACTCAGAATATTGCTGCTAAAACACCAATATATATATATAGTCAATTTAGACAATGCACTCCAAAGTCAGATACCCTCGAGAAAACTATCAAACCATCATAAGATATTATCTAGAACAAATGCAACAACTGATTGACTACACTTTTCAATTTTCTAGTGATGCTTGCTTATTCATGCTTAGGTCTTGAAATATTTTATGAAGACAATATGGCTCATCTGGTTTTCAAAAATTGATCTAGAAGATTAGTAATATTTCTAAAAGCAAATCATCTTTCCATGGAATATCGAGATACAAAACAAGAAAGTTTCAGATGCTTTCAGAATTCCTAAATACTTAGCTTACCAAAAAAAGAAAAAAAAACAAGTTAGCTATTTGTCTTGCTAAGGAGCAGACGGAATGTGGGTGTCAGGATTCCATGTCTCATACTTGCGCAACAGTTCATTAGGTTGTACATATGAGAACCAATTAAATACTTATTATTAAAGGTCAACAGCCGGGTTCAAGCTGCAGATTCACTTTCCTGCTCTTCAGACAGAACATAAAGAGCCTCATTTATAAGTTCATAGTATTATCCAAGTACCAGTTACACTTTGAAAATCGAGTTTATTTTCTTTTAAAATAACAGATAAAATATGAATTCACCTTTTTTGTATATGTTCATTTCTCTTAAAATGTTTAGCATGTTAGAGTAAAAATGTTTTCCAAATGATCCTCTGGAGCAGTCACGGTTATTTGGGGTGTTAGCAGCAGTCCTCCTCTCCACCCCCAGTTTTCACCCTTTGTGAATTCGAAGGAGTTAAACTTCTCTTAACATGTTTAATTCATTGATTATTAAGTTGTATTAATTAATTGCTTCCCTTTTTTTATTGCTGAGCTCATGTTAGTTGTGAACTGGTTTAAACACAGAAACTGCTCTCAGTACTCTTTTGCCTGCATTTGAAAAAAGGGAAGTCTTACTAGCCCTGTTTCCACCATAAGCAGAACTTATAGAACAATTGTACATTGAGGTGACTTATAATTGCATAGTCTCATCTCCACTCATCTCATTTTTGTTATTTTGGGGCTCCTGGGTGGCTCAGTTGGTTAAGCGACTGCCTTGGGCTCAGATCATGATCCTAGAGTCCCAGGATCGAGTCCCACATCAGGCTCCCTGCTCAGCAGGGAGTCTGCTTCTCCCTCTGACCCTCCCCCGTCTCGTGCTCTCTCTCTCATTCTTTCTCTCTCAAATAAATAAATCTATCTATTTGATTTATATGAGAGCGAGAGAGAGCACAGGGCACAGAGGGGGGAGAGGGAGAGAGAGAATCCTCAAGCAGATTCTTTGCTCAGCTAGAAGCCCAGCTCGGAGCTTGATCCCAGGACCCTGACATCATGACCTGAGCTGAAACCAAGAGTTGGATGCTTAACTGACTAAGCCACTCAGGTGTCCCTCATTTCTGTTATTAATCTAACATCTTGAGGGTAGGGCCCCTGGGTGGCTCAGTCAGTTAAGCATCTGCCAGTTCATGATCTCAGGGTCCTGGATGGAGCCCCACATCAGGATCCCCACTCAGTGGGAAGTCTGCTTGTCCCTCTGCCTCTGCTCTTCTGCATTCCCCCCTCTTGAGCTCTCTCTTTCAAAGCAAAAAAAATCTTAAAAAAAAAAAAAAACAACTAACATCCTGGGCGCCTTAATTAATAATTAATTAATTTTAATCTTTCTTTAGTTAAGCATCTGCCTTCGGCTCAGGTCATGATCCCAGAGTCCTGGGATTGAGTCCACATCAGGCTCCCTGCTCTGTGGGGAGCCTGCTTCTCCCTCTCCCTCTGCCCGTCCTCCCTGCTTGTGCACAAACTCTTTCTCTCTCTTTCTCAAATTAATAAATAAAATCTTTTAAAAAAAATCTAACATCCTGCAATTCATAATTCTCCTGTACAGCTGTAGACCACTTCCTTTCTCTCTTCATCTCCCAGCTTCCTCTAAACATTCTTAAGCCATCCACTGGAAAAAGGGATGGAATGAGTGTTCAGATGTGAAGCATCTCATAAGCTGTCAAACAGACTGAACCACACCACATCTACTCCAGTCCTTCTTATCTCCTTATATTCATATTCCTAATTGCCAATAGTTTTCCAAGAAAAAAAAATCCCATTTTAAAACTATAATTAAAAGATCAAAGTAGGAAAAGATTATAATTGTGATTTTTAAAACGTATGAAATAGTTTGTTCACCATTGCTTTCTCTAGGAATTATAAATTTAAAATTGAAATAAGAGCCAGAAAACCCAAATAAACAACTCAGGATAAGTTGAAAACAGCCAAGTAATGACCACCAATCAAGAAATAAAACAAAGACAATTCTATAGACAAGTTCTTTTCTTTTTTTTTTTAATTTTTTTTCTTTTTTTAAGATTTTATTTATTTGACAGACACAGCGAGAGACGGAACACAAGCAGGGTGAGGGGCAGAGGGAGAAGCAGGCCTCCCGCCGAGCAGGGAGCCCGATGCGGGGCCCGATCCCAGGACCCTGGGATCATGACCCAAGCTGAAGGCAGTCGCTTAACCGACTGAGCCACCCAGGCGCCCCAAGTTCTTTTCAACCTTTAGGAAATCGTAATACCATCATATTTCAGCTGTCCTTGAGAATAGAAAATATCCATGTCTTCAAAATTTGTTGTTACCATAATGTCAACAGGAAAATCTTTAAATCTTAGTAAAACTAATAGGTTTTGAATCTATTTTTAAAAGTAGATACAAAGCCATCAAATCTAATACTATCAAATCAAAGACACCTTGAATACATAAGATTTATTATAGGAATGCAGTGATAATAGAATTTTAAGAACTCTTTAAAGCACGAAAACTCTATTTTGATTCTGAAATGGAATTTAGTGAAATGCAATATATATTACTGATTGAAATAAATATTTTAATAAAGTAGGAAGAAACACATTCTTCCTTAAGTCATAGTCCCATCCATCTGAAACAAGCTGCCAGCATCATGCTTCATAGCAAAAAGCCAGCAGCATTCTGCTCACGTTAGAAAAGAGATCTCGTGGGGGGCGCCTGGGTGGCTCAGTCATTAAGCGTCTGCCTTCGACTCAGGTCATGGTCCCAGGGTCCTGGGATCGAGCCCCACATTGGGCTCCCTGCTCGGCGGGGAGCCTGCTTCTCCCTCTCCCTGCCTGCCTGCTTGTGATCTCTCTCTGTGTGTCAAATAAATAAATAAAATCTTTAAAAAAAAAGAGAGAGATCTCGTGGGGCACCTGAGTGGCTCAGTTGGTTGAGTCTGCTTTCAGCTGGGGTCATGATCCAGGGTCCTGGGATTGAGTCCTGCATCAGGCGGGCTCCTTGCTCAGTGGGGAGCCTGCTTCTCCCTCTGCCTGCCACTCTCCCTGCTTGTGCTCTCTCTCTCTCTCTGACAAATAAATAAATAAATAAAATCTTCAAAAAAAGAGAGAGATATCATTGCTCCTAATATTTCTGCTATTATTCATAAATAATAAAAAGTATTATAGATATTAATATCCATCTTGCAATTTCCATTTTACAGGCATCATGCTAAGCATTTCTGTAGCTTCGTTCAACGAATATTCATTGAACACCACTGGTGTTGGTCCCATGGATCCATCAGTTAAAAAGAGAGAAAAAAAATCACAGCCCTGTGGAGTTGACAATAGGGCTATTAGGGAGTTATTATGCAGTGGTCACATTTCACAGATGAAGACACAGGCCTGAAGAGGCTAATTAATTTTCTTACAGTTACACAGTAAGAAGCAGGATAGACTCACACCCAAGGCTATTTCACTCCAGAGTCCAGTCTCCTGTTTATCCCCTTTATTCTGTTTCCTCCATTCTTGGTAAATTTCTACTAAATTCTGCAATCAAGAGAAGAACAGCATGCATAAACCTTACAAAGCAGCCCATGAAAACAGGGCTGTGACCTTTAATACATCATATCCTCCCCCAGGGGGAAAAGGAAAACAAAAAGACCCTGAATTTCCCGGAGAGCCTGGCCATGGGACATAGCAACAAGACAGAACGAAACGTTTGCCCGGGGACGTTTCTGAAGGAAAGACCACCACTCTTACCAACTCCATTACTTCCCTCCAAGAAAGACTTCTAGATGGCCACATTTGACAATATTTTTTAGGTCATAGTAATAGGATTTCTTTCTCAGAAGAGAGAGGAGTAGTTTATCTCCAGCTCTCTGCTCTTCCCTCTTCGTTTGAATCAGTTTCCTTTGAAGCAGATGTGGATGTGAACTTTATTTACCTTTGGCCAAGTGGGTCCAGGCCAGGCTGATGATGAACAGACACATTTTCTCTAATTCTACTCGTGCTCCAACGGCCAGCTTTAGGGCTAAGACTACCTCTGTTTCCAGCTAAAGACCTAGGGGACAGAATCTAGCCTGGATCACTGAGTTTCTATGTGATGGCCAGGTCCTAAGAGCAAAGAAGAGTATGGGCTAGATCTTCTAATCTGCTTATATGGTTCACTTTCCAAAATTTCAGAGATAAATGGAGAACTAAGGGCAGGATTCTGATCTTGCTTGGATAAATATTATCATTATGTCAACCCATTTGTTTAAAAAAAAATAATGATTACATTCAGAATTTTTAATATTTATTTTTTAAAAAATTTTATTTATTTATTCGAGAGAGACAGATTGAGAGCAAGCACAAGCAGGGGGAGGGGCAGAAAGAGAAGCAGACTCCCCGCTGAGTGGTGATGCGGGGCTTGATCCCAGGACCTCGGGATCATAACCTGAGCCAAAGGCAGATGCTTAACCGACTGAGCCACACAGGCACCCCCAGAATTTTGAATATTTTAGATAACACAATATCTCATTCGATTTGATTTGGATATTTCCATTATCTTCTACTAAATCCAAAGTCTGCTACCAAACCAGTTTTCCCCCGTCCAAAAGCTCCCCCAAGCTCCGTATCTTCAATTGATTTATATTGACTGCAGAATTACTTTCCGAATCCTTTTTTTTTTTTTAAAGATTTTATTTATTAATTTGAGAGAGAGGGAATGAGAGAGAGCACACGAGAGGGGTTAGGGTCAGAGGGAGAAGCAGACTCTCTGCTGAGCAGGGAGCCCGATGCGGGACTCGATCCAGGGACTCCAGGATCATGACCTGAGCCGAAGGCAGTCGCTTAACCAACTGAGCCACCCAGGCGCCCTTACTTTCCGAATCCTTAGTCTGATGTTTGTGGCCATTCCCAATCTGGTCTTGACCTGCTTTTACTTTATTTCTTTCTGTAACTTTAATTCATCAAAAATAATTTTATTTCTGTTTCTTGACCATGTCTAATGTATAGGGAACTTTTTTCCTTTGTTCAAATTGTTATCTTGATTTGGTGTGCTCATTCTTCCTTTCTTTTCATCTCATTCTGCCCATACTCCAAGACTCAGTTTTAACACTGTGATAGACAAACTAGAAAGCCTCGTGCTCTAGTTTCCCCAATTTTTAAAAATTCACTTGATATCTAACCATGCATTTTCTAGATCTACTTGTATTCCCTGAATGTGGGGCAGTGCCTTGAGTATATTAGGGACTCATAATTTCTTTATTAAAAGTTATTATATATATGTGTGATGTTATGTGAAATATGACATCGATAAATACAAAGTGTAAAATGAATGTTTCTTATAAATGCCCAGAAGCTACTATCACATTTAGACAAAGAACAATTTAGGTGGTGCTAACAGGGTTTCAGAGAGAGAGATTTCCATTTGCGTGATCCAAATAGTCACAGAAAATTCATCTTTTAAAGACCAAAGTGATGAGATATCAAAAAAATAAATGCCACTCGTCCAGAAGGTGACTGAATTTAAAAGTTTGGGTTGCCAAGCAGAATGTGGTATTTTCACAGAAATTTCACCAAGCATGTCCTTCATGATGCATGCCACTAATTAGGCATCTGTGAGCACCTTATGGTTGATGAATTAAGCAAAAAACAACTTCTCTTTCTTACAGAAAATACACCCACAACTTCCAAAGAAAAATGATCCACCTCTGAAGGTTTCAGACTATCCCAGTAGCATATTTTATTTCTTATATTTAAACTTCTGAAGGTTATTAATGTTTCTGTGAATGATTAAATCCCATTGTAATAAGTAATGATACCTAATATTTACTAAATGTCTAGTATTGTTCTCAGCATGAGAATGAACTCTTCAAACTATAAGATGGATGAAGGTATTAATTTTATAAAGTCCCAAAGCTAGTACATGACAGAGTTGGGGTTTGAACCTAGCAATCTATTTGCAGATTCTGTGCACTTAACCATCATATTATTCAACATAAAGAGGCTATATTCATTCGATAGAAAATTTACAGCAGAGTGATGAATCACAGGTCTGAACACTAAATTACCATGGACAATTTAAAAAAAACATATTATACCTTAAAACCATTAGGGCCCAATGAACTGCAAACACTAGGTAGGTGACTAATAAAATTTCAGTAAGCAAGACAGCTTTTTCCTTTATGTAGGAAGTTTAATATTTTATGAAAGACAGTAATGAAATATTTGGAGTTCTTATATTTTATATTAGGAAACAATCATACAATAAAGCTTGGAATTTGAGACAACTGGAAGTATAACAAGGATATTTCATTTTATTTGTTACTTACAGTATATAGAACACCAGGCTAATTATTTTATAGACAATTTTACCTAATCCTTCCCAAACCTTAAGAGGTAGTTATTACACTGAAGGCATAGTTTGTGCAAATTTTATGTTTTTAAAAACTTCTCATGGAGTTAGAACTTTTGACATACAACAGCACAAACCATAATGCACACTTCAAAGATTTTGATAAAATGAATGCAACCCATGTAACCAGAAGTGATACAAAGAAATGGAACATAAACCACCTCTTGTGAGATCACCTTGTGACCCCACTTACTAAACACCTGCCTTTAAATGTAACTATCCTGTTTTTCAAGCTTTACCTGTGTTTTAATTTTATATCAATGGAATCATTCTGTATATTTGTATATTATATATTTTGCGAACCATGAAGTTAAGCTTATCCATATTTTTATGGGTAGTAGTGGTTCACTGTTTCTCATCTAAGAACATTCCATTGTATGAATTCACTATACTTCGTTCATTCTAATATTGATCAACCATGTAGCTGTTTTTAGTTTGAAGCTATTACGAATAGCTGTGAGAACTGTTTTTTGGAGCATATATGCAAGCATTTGTCAGGGAAAGCATACACCTAGCAGCAGAACTGCTGACTTACATGGCTTATGTCTGGCTCAGTTCAGTAGATTTTTGACAACCAGTCTAGCAAAGTGACTGCATCGGTCTACAGTCCCAACAGCAGTGTATGGGACTTCACATGCTCCCCATCCTTGCCAGATGCTTACTACTTTCCACTTTGTTTTCAAGTATTATGTCCCATATGCACAGCATTCCTTGCTTTAGATTCAGATGTGGAGTGATGGCTTCTTTGAACAATGGAATTTCCACCGAGATTTTTCTACAGACTTTACCTTGGGAGTATTTGCTGGGACCCACAGACCAGGAGGTGCAGTCTTCAGGTCCCTTGTTCCTACAATTCAAATATCCTGCCAACCTGTTGCCAGGCAAATTGCTTAAAAACAATGTGAGTTCTGCCTTATTGAATTGAATTTTAGTTTTTGATCTTATTTTATTATCTGAGAATTTGTTAATTATACTCTTTGATTTGAAGGTGCACCATTTAGTAAATACTCTTGGTCAATACCTTATTGAGTCTTCTGTCACTAGCTTTGTTCTTACTGTACATTTGTCTATTTATATTGCCTGGTCTCATGTATTTTGTTTTTTTAAGGAAAAAGTGTGTTGAATATATAAAGCAGTGTTTTGTAAGGAACACATGACAGAATAAGCCTCTAACTCTCCTATCCAAGCCAATCCCAAGAACTACTTGAGCCCATTAAGTAGACAATCGGATTATGCAAAGGTGATTGTTCAGAGGTTGGTTTGGAACTCTCATAAAATCTATGATTTTTTTTTCTTTTTTCTCTTTGTCTCTTAGATTTCCTCTTTACATTGGTTTTCAACATTTTGAATATGACATATGTTATCCAACTTCAGTTTCTCAAAGCTTCTTTTAACTGTGGTTTGCTGTTTTTGTTACATTCGAAAATTACCAGCTGTTATATCTTCAGATGTTTCTTCTTATCCATTCTTTTTCTCTTCTCCTCAGATTTCAATTTTTATATATGTTTACTCATTTGATACTGTCCCATAACTCATGAATACTCTGCCTTTTCCCCCTCTTACTCTCTTTTAACTTATTCTTAGCTTTGGGTAATTTATGTAGATTTATCTTTACCTTCACTCATCTTTTTTCTCAGTTGTGTCTAGTCTAATGATGTTAGACACGTGCAGTAAATATTTTGAAAACATTTTTCTTTTCTGTTACTGTATTTCTTTTTACTTCTAGATTATCCATTTGACTCTTCTTTTATAATTTCAATCCTTCTGTTGAAATCTGTTCATGCACAGTCTCATTTTCCACTATAGTGTTTAACATACTATACACAGTTATTTTAAATCTCTCTGGTTCCAAGACCTGAGTCATCATTCAATAAGTTTTGTTGATTGCTTTGTCTTGTTACAGTGGGTTGTTTTTGCTTTGTTTTTCCCTCCAAGCTTGCATGATATAATTGACCTGATTTAAGGCTGAGTGACAGTTCAGGTAATTTTAGCCTAAGCTGAACTTACTTCTGTAGCAAAAGTATATCCCACCATGGGGTTGAGATTAGTTTTCAACTCAGAGCCAGTTGTGATCAATATGGCCCCTATCTCTGCAGAGTTGTGAGCACTAATCTTTTCCTCCTTGCCACAATTAGACTGATTAATACTTCCCTCTGTATTTTAGGAGTTTTCAGCAGAGTTCTTTAGGCTATCAACCCAGACAGCTGCAGTATTCAGTAAATGTCTTGAAAGGTAAACTGATCATGCTTCTGGTGCCTCTTTTACCATTCCAATACCCAAATATTGCAAATGCTATGTGGATTTCTCTGTCCTCCAGCAGCAGTTTTCTTCTCAAAGTAAGACAAGAATTGCAGCGGGGCGCCTGGGTGGCTAAGTCGTCAAGCGTCTGCCTTCAGCTCAGGTCATGATCCCACGGTCCTGGATGGAGCCCCGCATGGGGCTCTCTGCTCGGCGGGAAATCTGCTTCTCCCTCTACCACTCCCCAAGCTTGTGTTCCCTCTCTTGCTGTCTCTTTCTCTCTGTCAAATAAATAAATAACATCTTTAAAAAAAAAAGAATTGCAGCCACTTGTTCATGCACAGAATTATCAAATACCCTCAAGGACAAATCAGTTGCAAGATGTCAGCTTGATCATACAAATTCTTTCTTGTCTGAATTTTTAGATCCTCTTGACCTTGTTATTTTAGCTACTCTCTGATGCCTTTAAACAAATATTTTTGTGTTTTTGCGAAGTTATCAAATTTTTGTCAGTGGAAGCATTGGTCTGCCATGAGGTACTCAATTCTCTCTTGAAGCAGAAAAGTATAGCGCTAGTTTGAAATAGGGTGATATTAATGGCCTCATTCTTTTTTTTTTTAAAGATTTTATTTATTTATTTGAGAGAGAGAATGAGAGAGAGAGAGCATGAGAGCGGGGAGGGTCAGAGGGAGAAGCAGACTCCCCGCCGAGCAGGGAGCCCGATGCGGGACTCGATCCTGGGACTCCAGGATCATGACCTGAGCCGAAGGCAGACGCTTAACGACTGAGCCACCCAGGCGCCCCAATGGCCTCATTCTTATGAGAAAATTGTTTTAATCATAATTTCATCCCCCAAATTGTAAAGTCTTAATAAATCATAATTTATAAATCGGTATGTCTTCCTTGGAGTTGTAATTTGTGTTTATATCTTTACAATATAATTGTGCTTCTTTAACTCTTAAACATAAATTATTTGCAGACCAGCTATTATTTGCCTCAAATCTTTTGCCAGGATTTTGGTTTTTATGATAGCTATTAGCATTTAAATTATTTTAATCTAATGAAATGTCATACAAATGTTTTCATTGTTTATAATTCTAGTATTAAAATTTGTGCCCCAAAGTTGATAACATTGGGACAGAAACTATATGTTATAAAATGCAACAGTATGGCCAGACAACCTCTATTTTATTTTTTACTATTGTTTTTTAAGAGTGACCTCAAAAATCTATTAAAGATAATGTCAAGAAAATAGAAAGCAGCATTAAAGTAAGATATGCAGCATGTTGATAGATTTTTGCACTGTTAATTTTCTTATTTACAACAAACTTATTCCTTCTGAAAGACCAGTAGAGAGCTACATGCAATTTGAATTTCATGATATTTTTAGAAACGTTTACCTGGGAGAGAACAGTAACTTAGATATTTTCTTTCTTTTATAGGTAAGAAACATAAAGTTCATTGAAATTAAATAACTTCTCAAAAAATACCTACCAATCAAATGACAGATCTATCTGACTTCAGCATCCATGTTTTTAATCATCATCATGTACCATGTTTCCAGGCATGTTTATGGTTATGCTCCCATGGCAGATGCAGCAGAAATTTACTGAGCAGCTACAAAGTTCCAGAAGCTATGATATATCTGGGGATACAAAGATGCCTAAGACACATTTCCTGCCTGTACTGAGCCAAGAGGCTATTAGGGAAATTCAAAGTCTAATAAGATGTCAAGATTTGCTACTGTTCAAAGGACCATTAAGTAATAAGAGGGATAATTGGATTTTTTCCCAGAAATTATTCTTTGGGCCTTGGAAATCAACCAACACTGCTACAAAGGTGAAAGTTGTTAGATTTATGTGATGATTAAAACTATTTAAAAGATTAAACATATCATTGCTCATTTTTAGTATTAAAATGAATTATTTTCCAGAATATAAACAAAAATATTTTCTACTTCAATTTAATTTTTTTTTATCATACCAAATCCAGGCCCTTTACATTGAATTCATGTCAAAACATTTGCAGTTCTTTCAGTATACTGAATTAATTCAAACCTCTGTGCACGGGTTCCTTCTTTTTCTTCCAGGAATGCATTTTATGTTTTGTCCATCTGTAAAATAGCTACCCATCTTTCAAGACTCAGTCCAAAGGTCATTTCCAGGAAGACTTTGACTCAAACTCATGTGATTGCCAATGAAACACAGCTGAGTCTTTGCTATTTTAGCATATCTACCACTTTATTGCACTAATTTGTTTTCAAGTTTCCCTGTATGAGTGTGAAAGCTCCATGAGGGAAGGAGCAATAACTCCTTTGTTTGTATATTTCTCAACACATTCTACAGTTACATTTCCCATAGGAGAAAATTAGTTGTTTTTTTTTAATAAATTATTTCTGTTCTAGGTATATATTCTGGAATTCCTCTTCTAAGTTTCTCTAAGTTTATCATGTTAATATAGGATCTTCATGGAAATGTTCATAGTAGCATTGTTTATGGCTTGAATGCAACCAGTATAAATTGATAGTAAGAGGAGAATTGATAAATAAATTTTGGTAGAGTCATAAAATAGACTTCTATGCAGCACAAAGTAGAAATGGATGAGGTATAAGTGAGTCAACAGGAATAAAAATAATGAACATAATGTTAAACACCAAAAGCAAGTGACGGAAAATAAAAACCAGACCATATCATATATCTGAAGTATAAATAAGTTTATACATATATGATAGAAACATACTGTGATGTTGGGAATGTTAAATCCCAACAACAGGGTAATAGTTACCTCTGGGTGTTTTAGGGACAAGTGGGTGAAGGTGACTGTGATATAAGAGGGAAAACAGAAGGGTTCACCTGGCAGGTGGGGATTTGTTTTTTTTTTTAAAGATTTTGTTTATTTGTCAGAGAGAGAGAGAGCAAGAGAGAACACAAGCAGGGGAATGACAGAGGCAGAGGGAGAAGCAGGCTTCCCGCCAAGCAGGGAGCCCGATGCGGGGCTCGATCCCAGGACCCTGGGATCATGACCTGAGCCGAAGACAGACGCTTAACCAACTGAGCCACCCAGGTGCCCCACAGGTGGGGATTTGTTATATTTTATAGGTTTACGATTTTTTTTTCATGAGTACTTTATAATATATTTTGTAGAAGATTCACTATTTATTATGAACTTAACTAAGAAATCCAAAACTTAGCAAGAATTTAATTCTTCCTCTCCCTCCCTTTCCCTTTATGATTAGGGAATACCACTAAATGAATATGCTTAGCTACAATTTATCATGTCTCTCTTTATCCTGTATTTCTTTGGCCACCCATATCCAGCCATGAGACCAGAATTAAGAAAAGAGGTACTAAAACATACAGAAAAGCAGAAAGACTGTACCTTCTGGTACATAATTTGGGCTCAAGCCTGTGGAAGTTGTAAGAAGGGAAGAAAGACACAGAAAAGACACGGGACAGAGTGCTCAATTCCAGGTATTCCCTTTCTAGGGTTTAACTAGGAGATAAATATGTCCATTATATACAGTGAGGAGAATGCTCTTAGACTGAACAGCTGCTGCAAATCATGTTTAGGATTCTGGGAGTCTTTTAGACTGTCTACAATATCAATCTTCAGCCATGGGACTAAAAAAAAATTAGAGAGTGGGATAATAAACCATAAAGAAAAATAGAAGGAATGGAACAAGTCTTTCTGGCGTGGGGGGACCAGATATAGACTTTGCATATTGATTTTAAGATAATTAACATCTTTGCTATGTTGTCTTCCAATCCATAAGCATGGTATGTCTCCACATTTATTTAGGTCTTTTTTGATTCCATTCACCAGTATTGTGGAGTTTTCAGCATATAAATCTGGAATAAAGTTTATTGGTTTATGACTTAAGTATTTCAATTTTTTGAATGTTTGAAAATGGTATTGTGGTTTTAATCTCAATGTACATGTGTTCATTACTAGTTTAGAGGAATACATTTGATTTTTTGTCTCTGAGTAAAATAAGCTTCATAAAATAATTTGGGATGTGTTCTCTCTTCTATTTGTGGGGGAGATATTGGCAAATTGGTGTTAATCTTTCTTTAAACATTTGGTAGAATTCTACAATGAAACTATCTGAGTCCGAATATTTCTTTCTGAGAGTTTTAGAATTATGAATTGAATTCCCTTAATAGTTTTGGGATTGCTAAGATTATCTATTTCATATTGGGCAAACTGTGGTAGTTTGTGTTTTTTAAGGAACTCGTCCATTTAATATGAGTTGACAAATTTATATGTGTAGATTTGTGCATAACATTATTTTTTGTATCCTTTTGATGTCTGCAGGACCTGCAGTGATATCTATTGTTTCATTTCTGATATTGGAAATTGTTTCTTCTTTCTTTTTTTTTCTTTTGTCAGTGTTGTTAGAGGTTTGCCAATCTGATTCATCTTTTCAAAGAACCAACTCTGTTTCAATGAATTTCTCTACTATTTCTCTGTTTTCAATTTTATTGATTTTATTCATACCTTTATTATTCCTTCCTTTTGCTTGTTTTGTGTTTATTTTGCTCTTCTTATTTTAGGCTCTTGAGGTGAAAGCTTAGATTATTGATTTGAGATTGTGTGTTTTCCTAATCACTCATTTAGTGTTATAAATGTCCTCAGCACTACTTCACCACACAAATTTTCATATACTGTATATTCTTTTTCATTCACTTCAATGTGTTTTTTTTTTCTTGAGATTTTCTCTTTGACCTATGGTATACTTAGAAGTATGTTATTTAGTTTCCAAGTAATTGAAGCTTTTCTGTTATATTTCTGCTATTCATTTTAAGATTGATTCCATTGTGGTCAGAGAAAATACACTGCATTATTTGTTTAAATTTAAAATTAAATTTATTGAGGTTTGTATATATATCTCAAGACATGGTTTGATTTGGTACATGACTCACAGGTACTTAAACAGAATGTGTTTTCTGCTGATTTTTGATGGAGTTTTCTGTAAATGCTGATTAGATCCTGTTGGTTGATAGTGCTGTTGAGTTCATCTATATCCTTGCTGGTTTTGTGTCTAGTTTTTCTATCAATTGCTGAGAGATGGTTGTTCATGTCATTCACTACAATTGCAGGTTTGTCAATTTTTGCATGTACACATTTAGAATTACTATATCTTCTTGATGGGTCAATTGATTTATTATTATTTATAACTTTTTTCTTTGCTCTGAAATCTGCTTTATCTGATATTGATATAGCCACTTCTTTCTTTTTTTTAAATTTTTTAAATTAACATATAATGTATTATTTGTTTCAGGGGTACGGGTCTGTGATTCATCAGTCTTACACAATTCACAGTGCTCACCATAGTACATACTCTCCCCAATGTCTATCACCCAGCTCTTTCTTTTGATTAATACTTGCATGATATATTTTTTCATCTTATACTTTCAACCTACCTATATCACCATACTTCAAGTGATTTCTTGTATATAGTATATTGTTGAGTTGTTTTCTTCATTCTGTTCTGTCAATCTCTGTCATTTAATCTATGCACTTGGATCATTTACATTTAATGTGATTATTAATACATTAATGCTTAAGTTTGCCATTTCATTTTATTTTTGTTCTGTTTATTATTTGTTTGTTATTTGCTCTTTTCTTTTTCCTACCTTTCTGTGGGTTCCTTGAGTCATTTTTAGAATTCCATTTTAATTTTTTACAGGGTTTGGAGTGTATTTTCCTATAAAGCTCATTTTACATTTGTCCTAAATACTGAATTATATACAAACAGCTTATTACAGTTTATTGGTATTATTATTGTATAATGTAAGTTCTAGAAGGGAAGTATAAAAACTGTGGTGAGCAGAAATTATTGTAAAAAAATTATGTCTCAGAATTTAATAGTATTAAAGAAAATTGAAAAGCCCATTAAATGTACAGCAGTAAAACTAAAACTACTGTCAGACACACCTTGGTAAAAATGCAGAGTATACAAAATAAACACAAAGTCTGAAAGGCATCTGAGAGAAAGGACCTCCAAGGGAACAATATTTAGCTTGGTGGACATTTCATCAGCAGTGGCATATGCAATAAGAGGATGGAATCCATAGTTAAAATGCTGAGGAAACATATCTGTCAATCTAGAAATCAATATCCAACCAAATTATAATTAAAGAGTGAGGGTGAGGTAAGGACATTGAAAAACATAGAGGTGAAGAAAGCTCTGTGTGTTTAAGTTACAGTGACTACAGTTTAAATTATGTAGAAGAAATTTCTGAGGGATGAAACTAGTGAAGTATGGATAGTTAAATAGAAGCTTAATTGTTTTAGATTATGTAAGATCTTTCAACTATCTTGTTTATGTACACATAAAAATGATGAAAAAAATTTGAAAAATATATATTCCTTCACCTTTATTTAAGTTGCCATCTAACATTTTTATCTTAAATTTAAATAGTGGCAATACATATTATTCTTGGAGGACCGTATATATTGTCATTTTAAAGTGAAACTGTTGAACTACAAAGTGAAATGCATGCAGTGCATCCTTAATACCATGAGAGTTTTAGAACTTTCAAGAACTGTGAAGAGTCTGCAGTTTTACCATACTTCAAAACTGACACATTAGCTCATTAACTGTTTCAGGAATGCTGGCAGAAAACATGGTACTTCTGGATCAGAGACAAAGGGCTTTATGAATTAAAATAAGCACACAGCAGGATCTTCATGTTTGCATAAGTTTCCCTTGCCTCCTAAGTATGATGTGGAGGCAGGCTCAGTTGGGTACCCTATAATCAGTGGGTCTGTGTTACTGCTGATGAGCCCCAAAGTTAGGATATCCTCTATCTTCTAAAGGCTGCTGGGATGCCTGCTTAACCTCTGGCCTGGAGGGAGGCATGACCTTTCCGGGTCAAGAAATCTACCCTCTGCATTGGAGGGTGACCGTCTCTATCATCCAAGGCTATTTGCTATATGCATATTGAACAGATGATTTGGGACAAAAGCCATCCATGTCTTTTCATGAGATATGGTATTTCCTATCTTCACGATCTGATCCATGCCTAAGTTCTTCAGCTTCATCTCTAGCTGTTATTCAACACGCATGTAATACGTATCTGCTTGAAATTCCTTAAATAAGCCATGCTCATAATAATAGCGAGTATTTACTAAGTTTACAGAATCCAACTAGTGCTTTCCACAGTTTATCTCAGGTGTTTTTCATAACAACTCAGTCAGGAGTCAGTGCCTTAAAAGATAGTTGAAGCAGTTGAGACTTTAGGAGATCAGACTGCATCCTTAAATGGCTTGAGTATGAGATTCTTTCTGCGCAGAAGTCCCTACCCATTTCCAACTCCCTTTCAGCTCCTTTATTTAATTAATCCCTACTCTCAGTTTAAGCTTCAGCTTATATGTCACTTCCTTAGGGACTCTTTGAATCTCTAGGCCAGTGAGGTATACCTCTAATGAGCTCCCATCACATACTCTTCCACTGCTTAGCACACTGTTTACATCTGTCTTAGCACTTGCCTGTTTTCTTCATTTTAATCTTCTTGACGGCAGGAGAAATGTTTGGCTCATCTTTGTATACTTGTGTCTCATGTTCTATTGGTCATAGTAAGAATTTTATAAAAGTTTGCTGGTTGAAGGTGCCTGTATCAGCCCACACTTAGTTTCTGATGAATCTTCAGTTCCCTCTTAGGGCAGAGGACTCTTGGTGTCCCTCTTAAAGGTAAGACATAATATAGCACAGAGGTTGTATAACAAAAACACCTACACAGATATTCCATGTAACACAAAATGAATTGAATGGCTTTGATTTAAACATATACTCGTGGTACCATTTGATCTCCAGACTGTGGCTTTTTGAATAGAGAACCAGAATATATTTAGCTCTGTATATATTTATATTTAAATATAATCATTATTATCATATGATTTTTTTCATCATTAAAAATGAAATCACTTGATATTCTTGAAGTGTTATATCCCATTTAGTGTTGTTCCTTTTATTTCTTTAAGTCCATATATATATGTATATCCAGGAAATACTAAATATGAAATAAAGCAAACCAAGACACATGAATTTCATTTTATTTCTATTTTTTCACTTCTTATGCCATCGAGCAGAGCATTGATGCTTCTCTTCTCACATTATTATAAAACTATTCCTTCAGCTTTTGTAATTTGTATGAAGAGGAGAACTACAGATGCAGTTTCTATTACACCTGGTTTCAATGAAACTTGTAGAAATTTGCAGCAGCACTCTCTTCAAATAGTAAAACATGCCTTACGATGTTAATTTGGCAAGACTTACAGAAATCCATTAACAGTCTTTATCTTAAAGTTATGCTCTGTATTTTGATTTTTTTTTAAATGTTTTATTTATTTATTCATGAGAGTCAGAGAGAGAGGGAGAGAGAGAGGCAGAGGCAGAGGCAGAGGGAGAAGCAGGCTCCCCGCCTAGCAGGGAGCCCGATGCGGGACTCGATCCCAGGACCCCAGGATCATGACCTGAGCCGAAGGCAGACGCTTAACCATCTGAGCCACCCAGGTGCCCCTGTATTTTGATTTTTATGTACACTGGTAAGGATAATGGAATTGGTACAGCCCTACACAGACACTGTTGCACGCCTCCTTTCTTCTTCTTTTTTCTTTTTAAGTATCCATGTGTCATAGGATGTGATATTAAAGTTGGTTAGAAAGTGTCAGCCAACCCTGGTGGTGTACATATGTGTGTGGGTGTAATCAAGACAAATAATATTCTAAGTACACAGATCCTGGGGCCAGAGTGCTTGGGTCCAAAACTGAGCTATGCCACTTACCTGCTGTTGACTTTATAAAAATTGCTTTAAATTGTTTTAAGTGATTCAGCTTTTTTCTTTCTTAAATGGAAAATAAAAATAGTATTTGTCTTCAATATATATGCATGTGTGCATATACATACACATATAATGTGTATACTAAAACCATACTCAGCACATAATCAGTATTAGAAATATTATTCATGACCATTAATGTACCATGACTATATATATCAAGAGAAAGAACACATAGAGGAAAACAAAATATTTCTTCTAGCTTTTCAACCAGTTCTCTGTCCCCTTACATGGTAACACAGCAACTGCTCTCCATGTTATTTCCAAAAGCCTTCTCTTGGACCAACGTTCCGTCTCATGACTGAAACTTTTAATGGAGGCATCAGACAGTGGATTGATTATTGCAAGTTGGCATCCTCCCTTTGGTTTAAGCAGAGTGCATAACCTGCACAGAAGAAGGGTCAGCTGGGGAACTGTAAAGAGAAACCCAAATCAAATAATGTTGTAGAATAAGGATCAAATACAAAGTGTATCCCAATCCACTCCACTTTCCACTCTTGACATCACTTCTTCCATGGCCGTCTCCCACATGTTTGGAAAGAGTCCCTAATGCTCTCTTTTTTCCATTAGGCGGTCCATCGACACTTAACTGTCATCATATTTACATCAGTTCAGTGATGCATTTTCAAAATGCTCAGTTAATAGATTCAACACTCAGTGCAGCTGAGACGTGTTAATTTGATTCTGGTGACTGCTGGTTGCCCTCATCTTTCCTTTGGCGTTCAGGTTGACCTCAGGTCATAGTAGGGATCTCGATCTCAGAAGAGTTCAATTTCTCATCTTACAATCACTGCTGAAATGATTCGGAGCCCTAACAATTTTCCTCTTTAGTGTGAGGTACCATTAACAGAGGCACTCAGTTTGTTCTTTGCCAGGAACTGAGGGTCGGATTAGTTGTATAGCGTATTCTATATGGCTTATACTTCAGGCTTCCATGAAACAAAGTCACCACTCAACAGAACTTTAAATTAGCATAGTCAGGAAATCGAGAGCTCCCGATGCAATTAGCATACAGCTGCTAATTATCAAGTGAAATGCTGCATTGAAGAGGGAAGGGAGTTTGCTGTTGAATTGGGTGATAACATGAAGAGATAATTATTTCAAGCCACTTTACTTCAACATGTTGGTTATTAAACATATGTTTCTGATTTTCTAGTGCAAAATTTTATTGGACAGATATACAAGGCAACTATTTCTTAAAGTACTTTTTAATATTACTCAGTAAGTTCATTTGAATTGTGTACTGTGGTATATACCTACCTTTGCAAGTAAAAAGTGTTCCCTCATAAAAATTAATGATAACTATTGTTAAGATGCTTGATAAGTTACAAAATGCTTTACTATGTGTGGTACACACATAAATAAATAACTCTCAATAATAACTTTATAACAGAACCATCTTCTCCAAATAGGTGGCCAAGAGTTGTATCTCTATTTCTTTTTTCCTATTTATCACTGTAACACACATCACCTTTTTGTCTTGAAATTGAGTATTTCCCTTTTGAGTTCCCCTGCCTGGCTCTTCCAAACAGCCAATGTTGTCTGACAATTCCTAGGGCTTATTCTATGAAAAGGATAATAGACTTATTTCCAAAGTATGTTTCTAGAGAAAACCTCAAGTCTGATCAGTTGAGGGCCGCCTTTGCTCGATCCTGCCCCGTCTGTTGCTGTTGATGGTCTTCCATCATGTGACCTTCCACGCTGTAGCTCTACCTTTAATTAAGCAGGCTTCGGAGGTACCCCACGCTGGGGTTCCAAGCAACACCTGTCTTTTTCATATTCATGTGGCTCAGCCACTATTCACAAAAGCATGGGTCCCCAGGTGGTGTGCTTGGGATATGGAAAATATGGAAAAAAGAAAGAAACGTCCATATCAGGTATGGTGGAAGTACAAAGTTTAGGAAAGTATGTGGCAACTGATGAGTCTAAATAGATGAACCTGTGGAGGTGTCATGTCGTGACTGAATCTTTTAAGCCACGGATACAATTTTGCATGTTCTTTGAGAAATAGGGGAAATTTGGAATGTTTTAATACATAGTGGAGTAGCACTTTCAACTTTTTACTTAATAAAAGCAATGCAAACTGCTGGGTGGAAAATAGATTAGAAAAGGATAGACTACAGTAAAATGTCCAGACAGGGAGCTATTGCAGTAATCCATGTGAAAGGTAATGGTGGAGAAAGAGATGTGTTTGGGCAGATGGGTAAGTGCTGTTCATTGAAGTGGGGCCTGCAGGAGAAAGAGTAAGTTATTTTTCTCAATAAAATGAACCTATAGAATCCTTTCTTATTGAGTCATGGACAAGAAGGCAACAAATCCCAAATTTATGCATAATCGTTGCATTTTTAGTCCAGCATGATGAAGGATCCTCTTTGCAACGGCAGTTTGGAGTACAATTGAATAATTATCGTCAATATTCCAAGGGTTCCAATTACATTTTTGATCTTCAAAACAAGTCGGTAAGGTCAACTGCACATTCTATTCTCATGTTTTACAAATCTCTTCACCGTACCTGGGGCAGCTTACTTTACGTGCTCCAAATCATACCTCTAGTAAATACTAACATGCCAAAGCTGGCATTAGAACCCCAATTTTTGGATACGAAGGGTCCTATGCTTTTTGCTCTCTAATATCACATAGCCTCTCAAAAGCAGAAAGCCGACCCCAAGGTCACACATTTTCTGACTCCATCAAAGACTGAGACGGTCCTATTTAAAGTCTCACATTGACATTGACATCAATCCAATGTTTTACTATCTTTCATCCCAAACCCTCCATCTGTTTTAATCTTTATATGAAAATGTAACTCTATTAATATTTCATAGAAAAAAGACTTTTAATTGTACAGTTTCTGTTAGCTATTATTATTCTCAGTGGGAACGAGGAGAAAAAAAAATAAATCTCAAGATGTTCCCCCCAAATGGAGAAAAGAATAAGAGGACATAGGCTCAGGAACAGCACAGATGAAATTGATGGAGGAGAGGTCAGAGTAAATATGAGTTCAATATTTCTTTTCTTTTTAATTTTTTATTTAAATTCAGTTTAGTTAACATATAGTGTATTTTTGGTTTCAGGGGTAGAATTCAGTGATTCGTCAGTTGTATATAACACCCAGTGTTCACTCCATCAGGTGCCGTTCTTAATGCCCATCACCCAATTACCCCATCCCCCCCATCAATATTTCTAAAAAATGCAGAAATGGAGTGCCATTGATAAAAACAGGGGAACTGGAAGGAGGGACAGCCTTCATAGGGAGACAGGGTATTTGATTTTATACCTGTGAAAATGTACGGAATCTGAAGTTGCACAGGAACATTAAGTGGAAAGATGATTAAGATTAATGACATTTGAGTCAACTGCACAGAGAGGAAAGAAAGTTTTATTGAGAGACCCAACACCACAGATTGTACTGATTGCTCCATTTGGTTTTATTCAAGTTCACTGTCACAGATGGTTATTACTACTATCCCATTTTCAAAGGTAAAAGTATAAAGGATGATAGCAACAATGTAGATTATAGGTTACAATATTCTTAGCCTTTTATATTATTAATTCACTTAATACTTAAGAAAGCTTCAGAGACAGGTTCAATTATAATCTCATTTTATAGATGAGGACACTGAGACACACAGATCTTAGTTCTTGCCCAAGATTACTCACCAGCAAATGCTTTTCACAAGATTCAAATTCAGGTTATAAAGCCTCTTCACTTAACCAATGGGCTCAACTACCTTTTTATCATAAAGGGGCTAGAGTGATGATTGTAATGGCTTCGTGACTGGTCAAAAATAATGTATCTATGCACAGGAGAGGCAAGATTAAAAGCCAGTCTTCTTATATGTAAATTTCTTTGTTTTCTTCATTCCTTAACACTTGCTCATAAGAACACTTTTTTTTTTAAGATTTTATTTATTTATTTGACAGAGAGAGAGCGAGAGTGAGCACACAAGCAAGGGGAAGCAGCAGAGGGAGAGAGAGAAGCAGGCCTTCTGCTGAGCAGGGAGCCCGATGCAGGGCTCGATCCCAAGACCCCAGGATCATGACCTGAGCTGAAGGCAGACGCCTAACTGACTGAGGCACCCAGGCACCCTTTGTAAGAACACTTTAAACTCAGAACATCAATATGGTCATACACATGGACATGTATTGAAAGAAAATACTATAGTAATAGTATAAAATAATATAGTAATAAGTAATATAGAAAATACTATAGTAATTGTGGATATTTAAGATAAAGGAATAGGAGGATCACCAAAAGAAAGGAAGAATAGCTAAGAAGTAATGGGAGATCCAAGAAAGTAGCATAGACAAGAATTAATGAAGGAAGTTTCCTGCAGAAAGTAAGTAGACCACAGTGGTCCAAGTCAGAGAGACAGTACCACATCTCAGACTGGGCATCTGCAGCATGCTGTCGTGTCCTGGAAACAGTATCATTTTAGCAGGACCAAGCTTACACAACATTAAACTACAACATAAAATGTAAGCATTTCCCCATTCAAGATCCTTCCAAGCTCCAAAGACTATTTTTAGACAAATAAAGGCATCCTTGACTTCTAAAGTTTTTATAATTATTCAGAAAACCAAAGGACCATAGAATTTAGAAAACTTAATAAAATCGGCAGAAGCTATGTTCTCTGTGCACGTTTAATAGTTGCACATTATCTTTACCAACTGCAATAGAACTATTATGTATATTAATGTAACTGCAGCTTTTAAATCATACTTCTGATTACCTTGTTTTTAGAATGAAGACATTTAAGAACACTTTTCCCCCCTTTATTCTAGCTCCTCCAACGTCACTACCAAAAGTAGCAATTACTGTCATCAGTTAATTGGATTGATCCAGAAATGGCGGTTAGAGCACACGCAGGAGAGGGTTATATTGCCTGCCAACAGGAGCCTCAGAGGTGGCACCTCAAGTGCTGGGTTGAGGATTTCTGTGATCCTCTTTCAGTTCAGAAAGAAAAAAATTTTTACTTGGTTAGTGGCATCATCTACAGTGGAGGAAAGAAAGGGTAGAGCTATATGGGTCATGAATTTACCATTCTAAGACTAGATACTGCTATGGACTGAATGTTTGTGTCCCCCCCCCCAAATTCATATGTTGAAGCCCTACTCTCCATGATAGTATTTGGAGGTGGGGTCTTTGGGAGGTGATCCCAATTAGATTAGGTCATGAGAGCAGGCCCTCTTGCTGAGATTAATACCTTTATAAAAAAGAAGAGACCCAAGATCTCTCTCTCTCCCTCTGCATGCTCACAACAAGGGAAAGCCATGTGAGGATATAAGAAAAAGAAGGCCACTGTGGACTGCAAACCAGGAAGAGGCTCTCATCAGACGTGAAATCTGCTGGCACCTTGATCTTGGACTCCCCAGTCTCCAGGACTGCAAGAAATAAATGTTTGTTATCAAATTGCCTCATCTGTGATATTTGTTATAGCAGCCCAAGCTGACTAAAACAAGTACTTAGGGCCTAAAGTTTAACAACAATAATTTCCTCCTATGTCTAATTAAAGACATCTTCAATATAAAATGGGGTGTAACAGAGGAAGCTCTGTAGAGTTTATCTGAATGAGAACTGGTTGCGAGAATGACCTACCCCATAATCACGGCAGATTTGAGGTGAAGGGTCTGGACAATGGACTTAGGATAAATCAGAGGATTATGAGAGTTGTAATGTGTAATTAGAATTACTGAGCCATCCTGGAAAGCGAGCTGATTCCTGATGACAAGGTGGAGATCTCCAGTCCACTTAGTCGGGTGACTGACACACTCGTTCAGAAGAGGGAAGGGACTTTTTACAGATCAGAAAAGAAGCCTGAGTATGTGGCACATTCATAAAAGAGAATTAAATCCAAAGCATGGTGATAACTAATAAAAATAATTGCAATGAAAACTATTATTATAAATACTACGTCTAGCTAAGATACATTGGTATTTACAGCATACCAGCTGTTGGTTAACTTTACGCACACCTGTTCATTTATTCATTTGACAATTACTTTCCTATGTGCCTGGCACCACTGCTGCAGACATTGGCTATTCAGTGTTGACAGATAAGAACTACAGTTCCTCTCCCTTTCTCTGAGTCTGCTCTGATGTTGTCTAAAGGATCAATATGACTGGAAGGTCCCTCAACTTTTAGTGGAGCAATGCAATTGTCTCAGGCCATGGTGGAAATAATCCTACAATTTTCAAGATTTTCAGAAGTTGTAGACTTGCCAAACCCTATCAATATTTATGCTGAGATCTATACCTTAGGACAGTTAGATCAGAAGGAAGCAAAGAGGGCCTGTCAAGTGCTAAGTCAGTTTATGCTGTACATAGTTTTCTAATTAGATTTGTTTTGGTTTTCCAGGCATCTTAAATGGCAAAGTGCTTTCTGAACAGTAACTTCAAGAGTGGGTTCTAATTACTATACGGTTTGAGTTCAAATGGAGAATCAAGAGACAAACTTTAAATAATTCTTGATAATTTTAATTTTCTTCTTATTTAAAACCCTTTTTTGTTCAATTGCAACATGCTATCTGAGAATCAAAGGCTGAAATGCATATTCAGTTTCACTTAAAGCTGATATTTGTGCTTCTGCAAAATATCTTGCAAGATGAGCTAGAAACCATGGTAGAAATAGGAGGAAGAACGTATCTGCTCTAATGAGTGTTATTTTCATTTGAAATAGTTAATTTTAATTTTGATAAGAAGAAGAAAATGAAATGGATCGAGGGTCTAAAAAGTTATTTACATTTCCTTTTAAAAAGGATTTGCCACACATTCTCATCATTTAATATGTGAAAGTGGGGGAGGGTGGATAAAGGAGAGAGAACCATGTTAGCAAAGGAGAGGCTGAAACAAAGCAGCCTTAGAGGTGGAAGCCTGGGCTGGTGGGCCAACAAGGACACGCTGCTGAAGGCAGTGGGGAAAATGGTGCCCACCTACCTTTGGAAATAGATGGAGTCTGTGAGACTAGAGACAAAAGTTACTGCGCAAAAACAATGCAGTCTAGTCGGGACGGTTGTTTCTGTGGGAATATTGGTTAATGATTCTGAGTCCACTGTACCTGCACACTGAAATTGAACAATTCAATAAGTTAATAGCTGTGGTGGGAGCTGGGTTTCTCACCACTGGAGTCAAAATTACAGATAAGCCGAAGAGGGAGGTTAAAGTGATGCATATGATGATGAACTAGAGTTGGGGACATCAGCATGGACTTGTGCTGAGATTAACACATACAGATGGTCACATATAGAAATGCATATAGATATGTGCATAGATAGGGCTTACTGCAAACACACATATATGTATTTTTTCTGCCAGATGACAGAGCCTAGAGCCAATGATATGTTGTGACATAAATTGTTTCTGACACTTTTTACCCTAAGTCTCAGAAGGTGCTGTTTGATTTGCATAATTTTTTTGTTTAATTTCAATGTAGAATTTATCTAAAAAAAAATCGTATCAATGCAGTTGATTTTTTGGATCATGAAAGACTTCTTATAAAGTTACCACTCCTTTTCAGTGCCAAAATGTATGTGAGGATTTAGGGAATTGTTTCTGAGATATATATACAACTTCAGCATATTGTACACCATGAGTTTAGTGTCCGTCTGTGTGTGTGAATGTGCATGTGACTTTAATGAACCTGTTCCCATTTACGGGGTTCGGTCCCATGAATGGCTCAGTCCAGGGACTTGGATTACTCTTGGAGCATTGATCGAATGATGAAACAACGTACAATAAAAGTCAACACCTCTTAGAGTCATTGATCAGGGATGATTAAATCCTGAAAAATGTCAAAATAAGCTATAATCTGTTTAATAAGTAATCATAGCTACAAAACCTAAATAAAGGGAAGGGGGGACTACGATTTCAGTTGTAGCTGAACAGCTCTGGAAACAATGGAATTCTCTCGTGAACGTGTGAATGTATAGGAGAGAACCACTCATGCTGCAACACACATGAAGTCTTTTTAGAAAGATATCCTATCTCGTCTCATGTCTTTGTACAGAAAAAGAGAGAAAAATAGTTTAAGAAAGAATTCAATATTGCCACACAATTTGTCTCCTTTCATTTATCTGTGTGTAAATATTTTTTTTAATAATTTTTCACATTTGTCACCTCCCCTTCATCTGCATTTACCAAAAATATCTCACAGGTATGTTGTCTTGCTTTATTTTATTTTTTTAAGATTTTATTTATTTATTTGACAGAGAGAGAGATAGTGAGAGAGGGAACACAAGCAGGGGGAGTGGGAGAGGGAGAAGCAGGCCTCCCGCGGAGCAGGGAGCACGATGTGGGACTCGATCCCAGGACCCTGGGATCATGACCTCAGACGCTTAACGACTGAGCCACCCAGGTGCCCCTGTTGTCTTGCTTTAAATGAGCATTGTATTCGTATTTCTTCTCTGAGTAGACTTCTCTTCAAGCCTGGAGCCCACTCCTAAGTAACTCTGCAATTGCAGAGATATTTTTGATTTGCCTGATAGTGAGGATATACTCACAGATGTGAGCTGGTTCCAGTGCAAATGTAATTATAATGTGGAAGACAGTTTGGGGTGTGACTTTTTAAGGGGAACTTATGGTATGAGAGAGGAGAATTTGGCTCCCTAATGAATTGGTCCTGTTTATGAGGCAGTGAGTTCTGAATGCCATGAGACAGACAACCGTCAAGAAACATTTTCCATCAAAGCCACTCCTTTTTTTCTATTCAAGCTAATATTAAACAATATTCAACTGTTAAGTGCAATGGTTTTGCAGTCCTCTGAGGTTCTTTGAAATATTTCAAAAATACAGGCAAAGAGAAACTCCCCTATACTTTCCTCCCTCTCTGTTTCAATAAGTACATTTAAAGAAAAATCTCATTTCTAGTCAAACTCTAGGTACCCGGCATAGCCCTCCTTCCAACTGGAGGCTAGATAATCAGACTTATCTTCAAAACAATTGTATTGATACTGACATCTTCCAATTCCAATGATTCCTGACTCATCTGGGGTCCTTTAGGGCACAGAATCTCTCTGCTCACAGTCATAATGAAGATATGAATCAGCATGCACAATTTCTCTAGGGATAAAGCATGCTATAAAGATGTTTGCAGAACTACTCTTGTTTTGGTTCCCTTTGCTTCTGTAATCTAAATTTTTTTTTTTTCTGGATAACGGAAAAGCCTGCATCTAACACTCCCTTGTAAATGTTTATCAAATCATCTTTTCCCCCAGATAAAGAACTGGTTGCCACAGAGCATATACTAAAGAAAATGTCTTCCAAGGTAAAACTGCCCATAAATCCTCTGGACCAGTATTTTAATTAACCCTGGAATCTATAAAAAGCTGAACTAAGATGCTAAAATGAAAAAAAAAATGCTAAAAATAAGTTTCTCCCAATTTTGATTAGTTGTATTTTAGGATTTTATTTACTTATGCCAATCCCCAAGTCATTTTTCATCATCCTCTCTAGAGCTAGTCACTAGTTTAAACTGCCTACCAAGACATGGTCACAAATGCCCACATAAGGGGCTTCACAATGGTTAGAATCAATATTCCAACATTGCAAGGTCTGTGTTAGATATGTCTTTAACGGAGACAATAAACCTATTAAGAATGTACGGTTCTCCTTGAAAGATATTAGTGAGTTGCATTCCTAATCAAAAGTAATTACCACACCAGAAGTCACTGTTAAGAAAAATTATTTACACACTGAGAAATGAAAGAAGACAAATGTAAAGGCTTTCGATAAAGACTTAAAAAAAAAAAAGCATAAAATTGTCAGAATACTAAATTTCTATCTCTCATCATTTTTTTTTTTGGTTTGCAAATAAAAATGTAAAACTATGACTGTATGATTTTGCAATCACATTATAAAAACCCCTTCCATTTCCTGCCCCCACTTTTCCTTAGAACAAAAGCTAAAATTCATATTTACTGCTCTGTAAATGTTCCATCCATGACTATGTTATCCATCAATAAACCTCCTATCTCATACAATTGCCTCTGATGAAGGAACATATTCATGGGTCAAATAATAATAATTCTCTGGGAATTAGCTTTGGAAGAACTCCATCTCCATGCTACTCTCTCCAGGACCCACAATGGAGGCTTTTTTCTTTTCTAATTTTAATTCAATTATTTAACATATAATGTATTATTGGTTTCAGACGTACAGGTCTGTGATTCATCAGTCTTACATAATATCCAGTGCTCATTACAACACATACCCTCCCCGATGTCCATCACCCAGTTACCCCATCCCCCCACCCCTCCAGCAACCCTCAGTTTGTTTCCTGTGATTAAGAGTCTCTTATGGTTTGTCTCCATCTCTGATTTCATCTTGTTTTATTTTTTCCTCCCTTCCCCTATGATCCTCTGTCTTGTTTCTTAAATTCCACAAAAGCTGTGAGATCACATGACAGTTGTCTTTCTCTGATTGACTTATTTCACTTAGCATAATACCCTTGAGGCTATTACTTTTTAAGACTACTACTGAGGAGCAGGGGCATGGCATTTGGACATGTGAAGATACCACCAAATTTCACTTTCCTTACTGACATGCAGTCATTTTTCTTAAATCAGTGTTCCCTGGGTTGCTGTAAGCCTTTAGTTAATTTCTAGAGTTCTGAAATATTTGATATTGACACCGTATGCCAGTTCTTCTCTGCTTTTATGGACGAGTAAATGTTCAGAGGTCCTTTGGCTGCTGTTGTTCTTGCTGAAGTTTTCAGTACACAAGGAGCCAGCTCGGGCAGGGTGGGGGTAACAGCTTCCCACTTTTGCTAGTTTCTTAATACTTCATTTTTCCATGATGGTTTTCTCAACCCAACACCGACCTCTGTAAATAATCTCTTCTACAAATTATTTTTGTTTAAATCCTTTTGAATGTGTCAATTCTTTTCTAACTGAATCATGCACCAATATAGTAGTAAAATTCAAAAGACCACAAACATTTCAAATAACAAGTATGTACAAGACAGAGTACTAAATTCTAGAGTTATTTTAAAGAAAGTCACAATAGATTTATGATAACAAATTTTGTAACTTTGCCTTCTGATAAAATATTTCCTTTAAATCCACTTTGCTTTAGATACAATCCATTCAACAGGCTTTTACTTTGCTTTAAGTAATTGCTACAGGATGCCTGGGTAGCTTAGTTAAGGGTCTGACTTCAGGTCAGGTCATGATCCCCAGGTCCTGGGATCAAGTCATGCATTAGGCTCCTTGCTGAGGACCCAGCTTCTCCCTCTGCCTGCCACTCCCCCTGCTTGTGCTCTCTCTCTGACAAATAAAAATAAATGAATACAATCTTAAAAAACAAAGAAAGAAAGAAATTGCTACAGATTTAAATAATAAACATACCGAAACAAAGAAAAAGATGACATGTATTTCTGTAGTTATTATTGAGATTAATATTTTTCATTAGTATTTTGAAGGAAATGTCTATAACTACTTGGGGAGTGCCAATTATAAGTGTTACTCTAATTTCCTCAAACTCTTTTACTTTTGTGTTACAATATTTAGATAATAAATATTGTGTTATTTTTCTTAATTGAATCCTGTTTATGTATAGAAACATTTTGTTTAGGGATTTAATTTAGATGAAATAAATTGTTTTGAAAGATGCAGAGATTTCCATCTAAACAAACTTGAAAAGATTTTTAATTGCTACATTGTGTCTAAATGCTATTATATAATGGAAGTCTGGTTCTACAAGAACAGAAGAGATACAGGGTCCTTAATATGCCATTTAAAGAAAATAAATTATTTTCACATTATAATAAATTAAACATAATAGTATAAATATGTGTTATAATAATACGGAATTTTTCATTTGGCAGCCTTCGTTAATTTATTTATTTTATTTCACTGTGCCTCAGTCTTTCAACTGACGTAACAAGAAGTTGTATACTTCATATATGCAATCCTAAATTATGGTATCAATTTTTTGAATGTTTTGAAATGATTATAGATTTACATAAAGTTGCAAATATAGTGCAAAGAGGTCCTGTGTACCCTTGGTAAAGTTTCCTCAAATAGTTACACCTTATATTGCTATTGTATCATATCAAAACCAGGAATTTTATGTTGTTACAATGCACGAGTGTAGTTGCATGCCATTTTATCACACGTGTAGATTTGTATAACCACCACACACTTAAGATTTGGAACTCTGCTGTCCCCAGAGAGATCTCCCCTGCACTGCATCTTTATGTCTCACCCACCTCTCCCTTCCCCTGCCCCTCACTGTACCTAACACTTGACAATGGCAAAGTCTATTTTCCCATGTTTTTAGTTTTGTCCTTTTGAGAATATTGTATAAATGGGATCATACTGTATATGATCTTCTGAGATTTGACATTTTTCACTCAGCATAATGTCCTAGACATCCCTCCAGGTTGTGGCTTTCCATAGTTGATTCTCTTTTATTTCTGAGTACTATTCCACAGTATGGATGTACCACAGTTTGTTTAACAATTTACTTATCAAGGGAAATTTTTGTTGTTTCCAGTTTTTGGCTATTGCAAATAAAGCTGCTGATAAGCATTCTTGTACAGGTTATTGTGCAAACATAAGTTTTCATTTCTTTGGGATAAATGTCCAAGAATACAATAAGTTGGATGACAAGTACATGTTTTTGTTTTTTTAAACTTCCAAACACTTTTCCAGGATATTCGTGTCATTTTACGTTCCCACCAGCAATGTATGAGAGAACCACTTTCCCCACATCATTGCCAGTATTTGGTGTTGTCACTATTTTTTATTTTAGATGTTCTCATATGTCTGCAGTGATGTTTCATTCTGGTCTTAATTTGCATGTTATTAATGGCTCGTGATTTTGAACACTTTTACCCGCTGATTTGCTATCCATATATCCTTTCAACATAAATTCTGAATAATCTTGCCTATATCAACAAAAATCATACTAGGACTTTGACAGAAATTGTGTTAAATCTGCATATCAATTTAAGAACATTAACATTTCGCTGGTTAGTTTTCCAATCTATAAGACACATTCTTTGTATGTGCCATCTTAAATCATTATGAGTGCAACATTTGAAAATACATTCATTTCTTCATTTTCCAGACAGCCACTTGACTTTTCCCGTTTGACTCCCTGTGCCTCCTAAATCGCTGTTATGATGAAAAAATAAATAATAAGCACAAAAGGGAAAAAGTCTGAGGACCAGAAATCTAAGAAAGTTTTGTAGATGAGATTATAGTTAGAAAAAGACTGGTCAGCCCACTTGGTACATATTAAGAAAAAAAAAGTCTTCATGTAACTCAAGCAGACACACTATCCAAAGGAATCTCATAAAACCCCACAGATTACAAATGACAGTGATGGAGGTTGAGTCATGGATAAATACAATCTGTCAGGAGGCAAAGGTCTTCAACAACAGCAGTGAGTGCTTCTGGGCAAACCCTGAAGTTTGTAGTTTTTATTTGCAATTAGAGGTGTTATTATTTTTTCTTAACACCATGTCCTGTATTTGGCTTATCAGTAAAAATATCATGAAAAAAAGAAAATCTGCATAGATCTATAGCTAGGAAGGAGATTAACTCAGTAATCTAAAACCTCTTGACAAAGAACCTGAACTTGGTGACTTCACTGGTGAATACTATCGAACTTTTAAAGAATGAATATCAATTTTTCTCAAGCTTTTCTAAAATCTGAACAGGAAGGAACTCCTCCTAATTCATTTTGTGAGGTCCACATGTCCCTGATACTGAAACCAGAGAAAGACATTGCAAGAGAAGAAAACTGCAGATCAATATCTCTTATAACACTGATGCAAAAATCCTCAACAAAATACTAGCAAATGGAATTTAGCAACATATTATAAGGATTATACAAGGTGACCAATGGGGATTATTCCTGGAATGAAGGGTGTTTCAACATAAGAAAATAAACCAATATAATACACCACATTATAATAGAATGAAGGACAGAAACCATGCAATCATCTCAATGATGCAGAAAAAGTATTTGACAAATTTAACACACTTTCATGATAAAAGCACTCAAGCTAGAAATGAAAGGAAACTCAACATAATAAAAACCATATATAAAAAACCCATAACTAGCATCATAATCAGTGGTAAAAACTGGAAGCTTTCTTCTAAGGTCAGGAACAAGGCAAGGGTAACCACTTTAGGACTTGTATTGAACATAGTACTTGAAGTCCTAGTCAGAGCAATTAGGCAAGAAAAAGAAATAAAAGACATCCAAATTGGAAAGGAAGAAGTACAATTATCTTTTCATAAAAAACTTTAAAGAATCCACAAAAAGAACTGTTAGAACTCATAAATGCATTCAGTAAACTAGCAAGATGCAAAGTCAACACCCAAAAATCAGTTGCACTTCCATACTCTAACAATGAACAATCTGAAAAGGAAATTACATAAACAATTCCATTTATAATAGCATCAAAAAGCAGAGCCTGGATGGCTCAGTTGGTTAAGCATCTGCCTTCAGCTCAGGTCATGATCTCAGGGTCCTGGGATGGAACCCCACATCGGGCTCTCTGCTCACCAGGGAGTCTGCTTCCCTCTCTCCCTCTCCTTCTTTGTTCTCCCTCTATCAAAGAAATTAAATCTTAAAAAAAATAGCATCAAAAAGAATAAAATACTTAGGAATTAACTTAACCAAGAAAGTGAAAACTTCTACAGTGAAAACTATAAAACATTGGTGAAAGAAATTAAGGAAGACACAAATAAATGGAAACACATCTGATGCTCACATATTGAAAGGCTTAATATTGTTAAGATGTCAGTAGTACTCAAAGATATCTATAGATTCAATGGAATCCTTATCAAATCCCACTGATGGTTTTTCAGAATTAAAAAATCTCGTCCTTATTCACATGGAATTTTAAGGAACCCTGAATAGACAAAACAAGTTTAAAAAAGAACAAAGCTAGAAGACTCACATGTCCTGATTTCAAAACTTAACACGAAGTTACAGTGTTCAAAAGAGAATGATATAGGCATAAAGACAGACATATAGACTGATGGAATAGAATGGAGAACCCAGGAATAAACCCTTGCAGATATGGTCAAATGATTTTTGACAAGAGTGCCAAGGCAATTCAATGGAGAAAGGACAGTTCTTACAATAAATGGTGCTGGGAACACTGGATATTCACATGTAAAATAATGAAATTGGACCCATAGCTTATGCCATATACAAAAATCAACTCAAAATCAATGAAAGATCTAAATGTAAAGCCTGAAACAATAAAACTCTTAGAAGAAAACATAAGGCAAAAATTTCTTGAATATGACACCAAAAGTTCAGACAACAACAACAAAAATATAAATTGGACTTCATGAAAAAATTCTAAATGTCTGCATCAAAAGACAATATCAAGAGTAAAAAAGTGAGCCACAGAATGGAAGAAAATATTTGCAAATCATAAATCTGATAAGGGATTAATGTCCAGAATACATAGAGAACACTTAACAAGGAAGAAAAAAAAATAACCTGATTTAAAAGTGAGCCAAGAACTTGAATAGAAATTTCTTCAATTTCTTCTTCAAAGAACTTGAATGTAAAACTGGCCAATAAGCACATGAAAGATGCTTAACAGCATTAATCATTAGAGAAATGCAAATCAAAACTACAATGAGATACCACCTCTCACCAATTAGAATTGTTACTCTTAAAGAAAGAAAAGTGTTGGTGAGGATGTGGAGAAATTGGAACCTTTGCACACTCTTGTTGGGAATGGTAATGGTACGATTTCTATGGAAACCAGTATGGCAGTTTTTAAAAAAATTTAAAAATAGGATTACCATATGACCATGCAATACCACCTCTGGGTGTATTTTCAAAAGAACTGGAAGTAGGATCTCAAAGAGATATTTGTACCCTTGTGGTCATAGCAGCACATTCCTGATAGCTAAAATGTGGAAGCAAGTGTCCACTGGCATGAGAATGGACAAACAAAATGTATTTGGAATGGAATATTATTCAGCCTTAAAAAGGAAGGAAATTTCGCTACTCCCGGGATAAGCCTTGAGGACACTATGCCAAGTGAAATAAGCCAGTCTCAAAAAGACAAATATTGATAATTCCACTTACATGAAGTACTTAAAAGAGTCAAAATCATAGAGACAGGAAGTAGAATAATGGTGTTAGTGGCCAAGGAGTTACTGTTTGCTGGGTATGGAGTTTAGTTTTGCAAAATAAAGAGTTCAGGAGATGTGGTATTGATGGTTGCAGAACACACCAGATGTATTTAAGACCTCTGAACTGTACATCTAAAAAATGGTAGATTTTATGTGTATTTTACAATAATAAAAAAATTAAGGGAAACAATTCATAGAAAAACTGCATGTATGAAAAAGAAACAATAAAATATTCAGAAAGGAAAAAAATAAAAATATTCAGAAAGGGAGCTTTCAAATAAAAAACAGAATTATCAAAATATAAAATTTGGTAGAGGGATAAACCAATAGCCACTAAACTGAATTGATAATATAAAGATCAGCACAATGAATTTTCTGAGAACTATGTGAAAATAAAGAGAAACAATACAGTAGTCCTTCCTTATCTGCAGGGGACATGTTCCCAGACCCACAGATAGTGCTGAACCCTATATATACACACAGTTTTATTCTATACATACATACCTATGATAAAGTTTAATTTATATATTAGGCACAATAAGAGATACAACAGCTAGTAATAAAATAGAACAATTATAACAATATACTGTAATAAAGTTACATGAATGTGGTCTCTCTCTCTC